>NW_007740902.1:0-2478 GCF_000696425.1 Galeopterus variegatus | reverse complement strand
TTTAAGGAACCTCCATACAATTCTCTATAATGGCTGTACTAATTTACAGTCCCACCAACAGTGCAGAAGGGTTTCCCTTTCTCCACATCCTCTCTAGCATGAATGAAGGAGCAAAGAGAAAATCAGTGAAATGGAAATTAAAACAGCAGACATTACCCACTATAAAGAACAGAGAGACTATAGACTGAAAAAATAGAAGCAGAGCTTCAGGGATTGGGACAATAACAAAAGATCTAATCTACATGTCATCAGAATTCCAGGAGAAAAGACAGAAGGTGGGCCTGAAAAAGTACTCAAAAAAAATAATGGCTGAAAACTCCCTACATTTAGCAAGAGACATAAACTCATAGATTCAAGTAGTTAAGGAACCCCAAAAAGGAGACGCCTAAAAATTACACATCAAGATACATCACAATTAAACTTGTGAAAACCAAAGACAATGAAACTATCAAATTGTTGTTTGTAGGTGCAAACCATAAAATACATCCATACCCAAGATGTATTCAGCTACTGAGGATATATAGAGAGTATATACACGAGGGGATAATCTTCCTATGCCCAATGGTAATGACACAGCTTTGACCTCAGTAGTATGTCCTCCATAGCCATCTATATGAACTGTGGCCACTGGAAACTTATCTGTATTGCCGTATATCAGGCTACATTCTGCACCCGTATCCATCAATGCCAAAACATGCTGCACATTTGTCTTCGACCAATATATTGCCAATTCAACATGAGACCTCCAGTCTTCACCTGCCTCCAAAAGAGGAGTACCTTGGCATGTTCCCTAATCAGAATTGAACATTTCATCCACCTCCTCAGTAGCAACCAAAAAGTCCTTTAAATCCACTGACCGTACCTTGCTACCAGTTTCCAGACGTTTAGTGAAACACTGTTCAGGGTGCAATTGCTGCCACAAGGCAAACAGAACCGCATTTGGCTGCCAGTCAATTTTCTTTTTATCAACCCCCCACTGCAAGCAAGTCAACCCACATATGCTTACAGCTAGTCTTGCTTGGTCCCCTCAAGATAAAATCCTGAGTATTCCTTTGGGGGTTGGTCTTAGCCACCTTTTGGACCCCTTCGGCTTGTCTGCCATCCTCTACTTCACCTAAACTGGCTATCATGGTTGTTACCTCATGTATAGGACAACCAATGTATGGGGCCAGTATGGCCATCAGTGACCCAAAGGATGTTGACAGGGCATTTTGCAGCACTGTGTCTCTCATGCTGCCTGTAAAACATTCATCGTCCGGGCCACAAGTGTTCACATTAAACATGAACTGCTGCATCCCCAGCTCCCGAATGATTTGGACCAACTCAGCATATGTTTGCCATTTACTCACAATCTTGGGCAGTTCTCCAGCATTCGCCCATATGGTTTGGGCAGCTGCATTCATCCAGTCCATCAAGGAGTGATTACCTGGCCCTTGTGCATATCTGTACCTATTCTGCAGCCGCTGCCTCTGGGATGGGTTTATGGTAATGGAGGCCAATTTTTCCATCTCTTCACCAGAACACATCACACCATACACCCCTAGGTCCCATAACCACAACAGCCAAGCAGCCAGGGGCTCCCCCTGTTTCTGCCAGAGCTGCCTCCCCAAGTCAATTAATTCAACCTGGGTATATGGGTCACCTGTGGATTGCCCACTGGTTGTCTGCCTGGTTGCATACGCTGCTCATGCTTCACTTTCTGATGCACAATGGGTCATGCCTGGAAATGCATGGTCTCCCCCAACTTACAACTGGGTTTGACGTCCCTGGTGTGAGAGGCAGGGGTGGCCAGTCACTGCACGTCATCATCCAAGACATTTATCCGTGCTTCCAACAACTCTGCTTTCCGCTTCAAATCTCTATCAGCTTGCAGTATAGTGAGCAGTAGCCTGGCTCCAGTCAGCAGAAAAGTGGCCACCAGGCACCACATACCCAAGGATAGCCACATTTCCCCCTTCTGCCAAGGGGCTTTTGCCCCCCCCCCACCTGCTCAGAATCCTGCCACCAACTACACCAATTGTAAAACTAGGGCTAGGTCTCACTGACCCCATGAGCCCATTGTCCAGACTGGATCACAAACCCTTCACATGCAGGTCTATGAGCTAGGTAATAGGAAGAGGTCCTTGGAACCATGGGTGAAGAAATAATAGGCTTTATTCAGAGCTAGGAGCAGTTGACCTAATATGGCTTCCTAGAGCATCCTCTAGAAGCTTCATGCATCTGTGCCCTTAGTCCTTTTTACTCAAGTTCATAATCAAAACAAACAAACAAACAAACAAAAAACCAGATGCACATGCACAATCACATTAGACAATAACAAGGAACACCCGTTCACATGTGCATACCCACCTCAGATGCTCAGCAAGACTCCAAACATCTGAGGGGCCCTGACTATTTTCCTTATATTTTCCCAACATCCTATAACTATTAGGAAAATTAACTTTGTAATTTAAAAAGATAGAAAAGAAATCACCAGGC
>NW_007740901.1:26957-27835 GCF_000696425.1 Galeopterus variegatus | reverse complement strand
TGGACTTTGGACTTCCCAGCCTCAGAAACTGTAAGCAATAAATGTCATTTTTCTTTATAAAATATATATATATAATCTGGCCCTGAGGATCCAGCGTGGGGGTGAGGGAGGATAAACCCTGAGATCTTGTGGAGGGCCCGAGGGAGGCCGAGGAAAAACAAGACTTCGGGAAGGAAACTTGAGGGGCCCTCAGCTCTGGTGGCCGAGGAGAGGAATGTCCAGGGAATGGCTCAAGAGAGGGCCTGGTTGGGTCCGCCCGGCNGGTTTGTCCAGGTGCACAGAGCAAGCTAGGGAGCTAGGTCACAGAAGCCGAGAAGGAGCCGACGGAGCAACCGAGCGTATGACTTTTCACCGTGTGTGTTCCCATGTAACAGTTCACTGTGTATGGCTCCTGTTCCCATGCAGTTGCTTTTTGTTTCTATGAGGTGAACGGTTTCTCACGCAGAAGGGTGTGTGTGGGGTGGGGGGGTAGTCTGCAGGTCAGACATGAGTTACTTAGGTTAAGCAAGCAATTCTACAGAAGCAGATAGTGTACATTATGCGGGTGTAGGGAGCTCTGTTTCACCACACACTGGCCCTCCTCACAGTCTGGCTTTTTGTCCCACTGCTCCATGGTCACCGGTCCTTCAGGGCCATAGTACCTCCCATTTGTCATTCCCAGGGGCCCTTGTTCTCCATCACCTCCGAGCCGAGCCAGGCCTCGTTGGGTCCGGGGTCCAGAGGGGTGAGAGGGACCGTTCTGATGCGGTTCCACGGTTGGTTCGATTTCGGCCACGTCCAAGGCAGCTACGAGCAAGAGAGGCCACGTGAGGATGCAGTGGGTGGCTCAGCTCCCACCGCCTCCCCAGTGTCACACGGGTGTGTGTGTGTGTGTGTGT
>NW_007740901.1:24398-25015 GCF_000696425.1 Galeopterus variegatus | reverse complement strand
TGGTCACTAAGATGTAAACTTACGTAGGGGGAAATATCTTTTGTTTAACTGGGATCAGTAATTACCAAATTTTGACATTTCCACCAAAATCCCAATTATGTTTATCATAGATGGGAGCAATCAGGCATGGAGAAGAGGAGGGGCCGGTGGGGACAGAAGTCTTCCATACAAGGTACCTACTATGATTAGGTGGTTGTACTTCACTTAACCTGTATTAGGAGGCATCGGCCCAGGTAGATGGTATAATGAGGAATGTTTTCTGGTGGATGTACATAGTCACATACTCACATGTGAACAAGTAAACTCTGCCTGTCATTCTGCCTCCATGACTGGGACTTAAATCTACTTCCTTCACTTATCCCTAAGACTCGCACTTGCCACACTTGCTGGACCCCTGCCATCCTGACAATGGCAGCCAGATGAGGTCCTACCTCCAAAGTTCTCTGCTGATGGGGAAGGAAAATTCATTTGTATGTGTCTACAGCAGTGCTTATCAACCTGGGCTGTGTGTCAGAACCACCTGATGGCTCACTTACATCACACTGGTGTCTCAGGTGCAATATGCAGCAATTTAATTAAAATCTTTGGGGCAGAACCCGAGGCAGATATACTTCAAA
>NW_007740901.1:22013-22434 GCF_000696425.1 Galeopterus variegatus | reverse complement strand
AGGGCTGCCTTGGGTAGCATATTATGATAAAAGCCAAAAACATAACCTTGTATCTCAGCTCAGAAAAAGCGCTTCTGCAAGGAGCCTGAGTGTGTAGTTTTCTGATGATTCTCCAAGCTTTATTCAGTTCTAGAACCAGGGGATCTACAGAGCAGGGTTGGAACATGGGTTTCATCTCACAAGTTACTCTGATCAGTAGGTCTGGGGCCCTTTTGAGAAGAATTTTGGAGCCTTCTCCAGGCTTGGCAGGGTAGAGTTCTTTGATCCATTAGCAATGTCTGCCATGGTGTCAAATTGGGGAGGGACATCACATTTGCTAGGCATGTTCCTTCCTTGACCTCGAGGGACATTCTTCAAACAGTTCCCTATACAGGTCATCTCTCTGACTGGGCTTTTGATGAAAGTTTCAGAGCAGGCCTTT
>NW_007740901.1:18512-20218 GCF_000696425.1 Galeopterus variegatus | reverse complement strand
CTCATAGGAGGCAGGATGCGTTAGGGGGGAGTGTACCAGACAATTGAGCCACGCACATCTGGAAACCATCACTCACTAACTGTGTGCCCACCAGCAAGTTGGTAAAACTCACTGAGCCTCAGTTTGCTCATCTGTAACACAGAGATGCTGTCAACCACTGTTTTAAGTGAGGTGGAAGACCTTGGCCTGGAGTAAGGCCCTTGCTCCATTGGGCTCTGAGTTCCTGGGGGCAGGAGCAGGTTACCTCCATCTCCGTACCACCCTATCCCCCCTGGGCCTACCATCAGGGCAGATCCAGGGAATCAGGGATGATCAAGTGACTTGTGTCCCTTTAGCTGCGGAGCCGGGATGGCTCGGAGTACCTGATCCAGCACGACTCAGAGGCCATCATCAGCACCTGGCACAAGGCCATTGCCCAGGGCATCCAGGAGCTGGTAAGCAGAGCCTGGGGCCTCCAGGCCTGGTGGAGAGGGGGTGGCCAGCCATTATGCTGGGCAGCTGTGCCCGCTATGGGTGGGGACCTCTGGTCAGGCACAGGGTGCTGCATGGCACCAGTGGGTAAATACTCCTCCTTGCAGATGCAGTTTCCCCCTATAGCTGGGATGGCAGGATGGGCTGCTGAAGGAACAGCCTTCCTTAAGTATGTGAATCTAGGCCCTGGGGTTGGCCCTGCAGGATAACTCTATAGCTGGGGGTGGGGATACATCCTAATTTCCCATTTCAAGGGAGGCAGAAGGAAAAGTAAATATTCTGAAAACCAGTCTCAGGCCAAACGACAAGCTCAAACTAGGAGAGAAAACTTAAAAGGATCGAATGCAGGAGTCTACCATATTTTAGGTTCAAAATGTCAATTACATAAGTAGAGATGGGGCAGGCTCTCTCTGACAACTATTCACCTGGAAATGACCTGCGACTTTTTGACCCTTAATTCCTTATAAGCCCACAATGGGTGCAGCTTTTGGTTGTATTAATAGAGGTAGGAATCCAGATCCAGGGAGGTGATGCTAGTGCGGTTGTTGATGGTGCTCTGGCCCCAGGTGGAATTGCAAGCTCAGAACCGGGAGCCACATATTGAGGCGTGCTAGCCTGGTGCGGTGCGTACAGAGGAGCTGAGGACGATATGGAAGCGGGAACTGGGAGGTGGGGAGGGGCCGTCAGGATAAGAAAGGGGGGGGGACAGGATGTTTGTCTACAGCACCTTGAGGGCTCTCTGCAGCTGAGAGGGGTGAAGGTTATGAGGTTCCCTGGTGGAGGTGAGGGGGCTTAACCTGGTTAAGGGAACTCTTTGCTGAGGCTCTCCACGCCACGCCTGGTGGGAGGGCTTTTCGGGTCGCTTGCTCCATCCGAGAAGGACCCCCAGCTGGTCCAAGGCCCTACTTTCTGAGGCTGCGCGATTCCAGTCCGCAGACCTGCGCCGGGAGCAGGAAAGCGAGAGCAGCGTGGACTTCAGGTCGAGTGAGCGCCTGGGAAGCTGGCGAGAGAAAGAGGATGACGGGCGGCCGGGTGCAGGTGTGCGCGGTGGGCGGAGCGTCCGGAGACCTCTTTTGAGGGGTGGTGACGTCCCATTTGGGGCCTACCAGCCAACCATGACGCCACCGACTGACTCAGTCCCGCGTTCCCCTGCTGCAGCCCCGGGGCCTGGGGGCCTGGAGAGTGACTTGAGCAAGGTCCGGCACAAGCTGCGCAAGTTCCTCCAGAGGCGGCCC
>NW_007740901.1:16780-18141 GCF_000696425.1 Galeopterus variegatus | reverse complement strand
GCTGGGAGGACGTCCACGTTATCACGGGCGCCCTGAAGCTCTTCTTTCGAGAGCTGCCCGAGCCCCTCTTCCCCTTCTCGCACTTCCGCCAGTTCATCGCGGCCATCAGTGAGCACCTGGGGGCGGGGGGCAGGTGGGGGAGGGCAGGAGCTGGCCTGCTGGGGCACCCCCGTGGCCCGGCTCCCGACCCTCGACCCGCCCTCTCGTCCCTCCCCGCTCCGACTCCCTGTCCCTCCCTCCGACCCGTCCCTTCTCAGAGCTGCAGGACCCGGCCCGGCGCAGCCGCTGTGTGCGTGACCTGGTGCGCTCGCTGCCCGCCCCCAACCACGACACGCTGCGGCTGCTCTTCCAGCACCTGTGCCGGTGAGCGGGGCGCGGCGCGCGGGAGTGGGAGGAGGGTCCTGGCAGGAGCCCCCCAGCTGTGGGCCCTGATCCCGCCCCACCCCCGCCGCAGGGTGATCGAGCACGGCGAGCAGAACCGCATGTCGGTGCAGAGCGTGGCCATCGTGTTAGGGCCCACGCTGCTGCGGCCCGAGACGGAAGAGACCAGCATGCCCATGACCATGGTGTTCCAGAACCAGGTGGTGGAGCTCATCCTGCGGCAGTGCTCCGAAATCTTCCCGCCGCACTGACTGCGGACTTGGACTGGGGACGGCGACCGTGGTCACGCCACACAAGCTGGGCGGCGACTGGACTTTCTTTCTGANGCAGGTGTGCGCGGTGGGCGGAGCATCCAGAGACCTCTTTTGAGGGGTGGTGAGGCCCCATTTGGGGCCTACCAGCCAACCCGGACGCCACCGACTGACTCAGTCCCGCGTTCCCCTGCTGCAGCCCCGGGGTCCGGGGTCCTGGAGAGTGACTTGAGCAAGGTCCGGCACAAGCTGCGCAAGTTCCTCCAGAGGCGGCCCACGCTGCAGTCGCTGCGGGAGAAGGGCTACATCAAAGGTACCGGAGGGCGCGGGAGGCGCGGGGCGGCCGCCGGGGGGCGCTGACGAGCCTCTCCCCCAGACCAGGTGTTCGGCTGCGCGCTGGCCGCGCTGTGTGAGCGCGAGAGGAGCCCGGCGCCGCGCTTCGTGCAGCAGTGCATCAGCGCCGTCGAGGCCCGGGGTACGCGGCGGGCGCCCGCTAGCCCTCGTCCGGGGGCGCAGGGCCGAGGGGAAGGAACGGGAGGCCCTGAGTAGGAATCAGAGCAGGGATTTAGACCCTCCCCACCCCAGCCCACCCGGGGTCAGCGCCTCCCTCTGCTCCAGGGCTGGACATCGACGGGCTGTACCGCATCAGTGGGAACCTGGCCACCATCCAGAAGCTGCGCTATAAGGTGGACCATGGTGAGGCCGGTCCCCAGCCGTGCCCCCGCCCCT
>NW_007740901.1:15519-15929 GCF_000696425.1 Galeopterus variegatus | reverse complement strand
TCTTTATGGAGAGAAGGGAAATAGCACAGGCAGAAGCCCCCCACCCTTTCCAGTACCCTGGGTGTCAAGATTCCTACCTGGCACTCACTTGCCCTGAAGAGCCGGCAGAGGCCTGCAGGGTGGGGGCAGGAGGACATGACCTCAGGAAGGGACATGTGGACCCCTTCCCTCCTCATACACAACCACCCCAGTTGACAGATCTTGGCCCCCAGCCCCACCCACCCCATTCATCTATTCAACAAACAATAATAGCTGATATTTATTGGACATTTGCACTATGCCAAGCATTTTACTTGGATTCTCTTCTTCATATGTCACAGCCAATATTTATTGCCAGCTCCTCTGTGCCAGGCACTGTGCTCTGGCGTAGGGGCGCGGCACATGCTGCCTGCCCTGGTGGAGTTTATGGT
>NW_007740901.1:13097-13812 GCF_000696425.1 Galeopterus variegatus | reverse complement strand
GGGACAGAGCATGGGGGCCCTGTGGGCCACACTGAATGGAGACCTGTGGCCAAGGATGTCGGTGACCAGGACAATGAGCTGGAGGATCTTTGAGTGGGGAGGTCTTGGGAAGTGTCAACCCCCATCCCCAGCCCAGGCTGCTGGCCCTGCCGACGCCTCAGTGAGCAAACAATGTAGCAGCAGGCAGAGAAGTCCCAGATTTATCACATTTTGTCACCATGAGGAGCTTCAGAAGTCACCCACTGCCAGTGAGGAAGCTCCTAGAGAGATGATGTAACTCACCTGAGGTCGCATGGCAGGTTGGTAGCAGAGCCTGGCCCGGTGCTTCATTTGCACTGTCTGAGGACCTACTGTGCACCCAACAGAAGTTTGAAGCCCAGTCACGCATCCTCAGCACAGTGCATTGTGTGGCGAGCGCTGTAGGTGTGCACTGAACGTTTTGAATGAATTGGGATTTGTCTGGAGACACAAAGATATACAGAAACAATGTCTGCTCTCTTAAATCTCCATCTGTTTGGGGGAGAGACATGAAAAGGGGTGACAGTGGCATAGTTGATCAGGGTTGCCATAGGGACCTCTTCCCAAGCCCACCCCCTCAGCTGATGCCCCTTCATCTTCCTGTGGCCTGGCATCTGCCCCTGAAGCTACTCCCGAAAAGGCCATGGTGCCCACCTGGTTGCTTGTCTGGTGGAGATGCCCAATTGTCGTGAGGGTG
>NW_007740901.1:10365-11428 GCF_000696425.1 Galeopterus variegatus | reverse complement strand
TTCTGGTTTGAGGGCATTTCCCCAGAACCCTCAGATATTGACATAAACTGCCACTCACATTACCAGACTGTGATGTCCCTAGGAGGAGGCAGAGGTGGACAGAGTCATGAGCATGACTGGAATAGCGAGTTCCAGAGGTGCCTGCTAGCTACTCACAGTGAACCTGGTGGTGGGTGACATTCTTCTCGCAGGTGACCCATTGGACCTTGTCTCATCCATCTACAGTCAGTTTCCATGACAACAGCCAGCTCCTTGCCCATTATTTTCATCCTTAAAGATTCCCACCCCGGCTGTCCGAGCCTGCGCTCCTAGCCCAGCTGCCGCAACAGCTCACAGCTCCAGATCCCAAGTCCGGCAGTGAGTTGTCGAGCTGCCAGAGCCCCCTGGGAGGTGCCTGGTAACCAGCATAGCCCTTGGAAACAACCATATCATCACTTCTTCATTGGATTAGGAACCAGGAACTTGCTCTTGGTGGCTCTTCTGCTCCCGTGTTGGAGCCACCTGCCCCCTGTCCTTTGGAGCTTAGCACTGGAGATCTTCCCCACTCCCCTCTGCTCACCCTCCCAGGCCAAGGTACGGCGAGCGAGGGCTGCTCCAATGCCAGCTCCTAACCCAGGGAAAAGGGAGCCTCCGGCTTTCTAGGGCCCAGGTACACTTGGGGAGGAAAAGCCCTCAGGGCCATCCTCCCCCGCTCCCTGCCAGCCTCCTGGCCTCCACGTGCTGCTTTCCCTCCGGGTCCTGCCTCCTGCTCCTCCTCCCTAGACGGCGCCTCCTTCACAGCCCAGCTCCACACTCACTCCCACCAGGACGTCTTCCTTTCCAAACCGGTTTCTGTGCATCCTCTGAACGGCTATATTTGGTTCCTGCAACATAACTTCAAATATGTTGTGTCAGAGAGGGGGGCGATTCCTCAAGCTTTTTTTTTTTTTTTTCCTGAAGCTATTTGTTGGTGTTTTTTATTTTTTATTTTTTTCCTATACCAGAAAATTCTTGCAGTGGGTGTATGTTGTTTATCTGCTCAGCATCCGCTCTTTGGACTGCAAGCCCTGTCTCCTCTTGCTGG
>NW_007740901.1:8583-9471 GCF_000696425.1 Galeopterus variegatus | reverse complement strand
TTCAGACCACTGGACACAGTGATTGGATTCGGAGATGACCATACTGGGACTGAATCCTTGCATATTGCATAAAGAAGCCATTCATTCATTCATTCATAAAATATTTACAAATCCTCCTCTTAGAGAGAGGCAGTATTCTGGGTGTTGGGGAAGTAGTAATGAACAAGACACAGTGATTGGATTCGGAGATGACCATACTGGGACTGAATCCTGACTTATTGCATAAAGAAGCCATTCATTCATTCATTCATAAAATATTTACAATGCCTTCTCTTAGAGAGAGGCACTATTCTGGGTGTTGGAGAAGTAGTATTGAACAAGACAAATGCAATTTCCTCTTTAGGGAGTTTACGTGATGGGGAGGAGGGTGGGAAGTAGGGTGGCAGATAACAAACAAGTAAATAAGATGGTTTGTGAGAGTGTTAAGTGTTATGGAAGGTGTAAACAGGTGCCCGAGATACTAGGCTAACACCCAGTAAGAAGTGGAAATGGAGGGGAGGAGACCCTAGGGGCTCTTGAGTTGATGGCTCTAGTTATCCCATAGGCCAATGGACTGAGCCATGCCTGAAGCCTCAGAACTTCCCAGTTTGGGGAGCCAATAAATCCCTTCCCTACTTAAGCCGGTCTGCATTGGGTTTCTGTCTCTTGCAGTGAAGGAGCCCCGAGTGAAACCCCCCACAAGACCAAAACCATGTCTTTGCCTGTCTCTGTTCTCCTCTTCCAAGCTACCCCACATAATGAGATGCTAGATGCAAACTGGCACATAATAAATATTAATTAATTCAAATGACGTTGAGCCCCCCAAACTCTTATCTCGAGTCAAATAAGAGCTTGAAAAGACTTGATGTCTGAACTAGACACACTAAGGAACAAACTCCCACCTCTGAA
>NW_007740901.1:7498-7801 GCF_000696425.1 Galeopterus variegatus | reverse complement strand
GAGCAGACCCTGAGGGGGTGGCCATGTGTTTACTGTCTTGTGATTCCAGTTGGATAGGAGTAGCCTGTGATGCCACCAGTGGTGGCGAGAGAGGATATCACCACTGCCCTGTCTTGCTATCTGCCCAGCCTGGTCCCAAGACTAAAGCCTTTTCAACAGCTCAGTGATCAGTTGCTGAGGAAGGATGCTAATGCAACGTCTTGCAGAAGGCGATGGATTCCCAGAAGAGTCAGGGAAAGCCAGGCAAGAAGGAAGAATAGCCTGTGTTAAGGTGGCAGGTGTGAGGTGGACGACGCCACCTGC
>NW_007740901.1:4759-5383 GCF_000696425.1 Galeopterus variegatus | reverse complement strand
GCATATAATTGGGAACTATCTCCTTAATTGAATATCCATTAGATAGAGAAAGTATGAAAGCTGAATCCCAGCTGAAGGCTTGCTTGTTGCTGCTCACTTTCCTGGAGGCACCTGCACTTGGCTGAGGGGTGTGTGTTTTACTTTGTATCTATCTTGCTTTCAGCAAGTGCTGCTCATCCTCTGGAGGCCTCTGCACTTTCTACTGAACTTAAGTATGTGTTTCTTGCCTTTGTGTTAGACAATGTCTATANAATAACCCAAGACAGGGTCTCCATGGCAACAATTACCCCCACATCCTCTCTTGACAGTTGTCACAACAGGAGCTGGCCAAGAAGACTCTGGGGTGGGGATGCGCATGGGGCTCACTGAATGGCTTCCTTTTATTCTTAAACTGAGGAAGGGCTGACAACAGGAACCAAGGCATCTCAGAGCCTGACTAAGCCAAGAGCCATTGGAAGTGGGCTCTGGAAGGCGTCTTAAAGATGAGCTACTCAGAGACCTGGGTGTGGAACACTCCAGGAGGACGTGCAGGCTCGGGTGAGGGCTGGCCCATCGTCACTCCACCCCTCTCACCACCACCTCTGTGGACAAGAGTTCTCCCCAGACTCCAGAGGGCTGGGTGGG
>NW_007740901.1:2294-2727 GCF_000696425.1 Galeopterus variegatus | reverse complement strand
GTTTGGCTCAGAAAGGAAAAGCATTCTGCTTTCTTTTTTGAAAAACCCAAATCCAGCCTCCTCCCCCACCACACACTTCTAATTTCTCTTTGGTTGTGCTCAAGAGCCATTGGCTATTTTTCAGATTCTGTAGCTCAGGTTGCATGAAAATCTTTGAAGAAAGGAGAGGTTTTTCATCTTTCTCTTGGGAACTACGAAAAAAGGCAGTTTGTTTGACTCCATCTCTGGAGCAAAGAAGAAGGCTCTGCAGGCAGGATCTCACCTGCACTTGGAAGCCCAGATTTCTGGAAGAAACCCACCCTCAGGAGCTTATGAATATTGTGAATGTTTTAGCCATGTGATTGTCCCTCACTTCATGAGGTGGAGAGCACCCAAAATTTTTCATACCAACTCCCATGGATAGCGATCCCTAGACACTGAATTATGGGGAGAA
>NW_007740901.1:0-276 GCF_000696425.1 Galeopterus variegatus | reverse complement strand
TTCATATACTTTAAATCATCTCTAGATTACTTATAATACCTAATACAATGTAAATGCTATTTAAATAGTTGTTACACTATATATTTTTTAAATTTGAATTATTTATTGTTATTTTTTGGATTATTTTTGATCCACGGTTGGTTGAATCTGCAGACGTGGAACCTGCAGATATAGAGGGCTGAGTGTACATGAATATTCATGTTGGCTTTATTCATGATCATCAAAAACTGGATACAACACAAATATCCTTCAACTGGAGATAGATCAAAATAAAAA
>NW_007740900.1:9347-27835 GCF_000696425.1 Galeopterus variegatus | reverse complement strand
TGGGAAGTCCCACATGGAACTTACTGGAGGCGTGGCGCTTGACTTTGACCTGTGGGTCCACACGGTGGGACTTCTCACTGCAGGAGGAGGCGTGGCGCTTTACCTGGGTCCCAGAGGGGCGCTCGGGCTCCTCGTCCTGGACAGGAGATAGAGGAGGAAGGTTAAATGCAGGTGGGCTCAGGCTCATCAATGTGGGGGTGCATTTCTCTCAGGTGTGAGCACTGGTGGGATCTCTGTGATCNCCCCAATTCATATGTTGAAACCTAATCTCCAGTGTGATGGTATTTGGAGGTGGGATCTTTGGGGATGCTGGTCAGAACTTCCTCCATCTTTGCAATCTTCAAAATTTAGGCTTACATATTTACAAACTTTCCCTGAGCAGATTGCTTAGCAACCAAGGCAGAGCAAGGAAGTGAATGCTGTGTTAATAATGTAAGATAAGGCCATGTGAAGCAAAAGACTCTTAGACTTTTGTGCCAACAGATCTTTTCCCTTTGGCATAGTTCCACCTTTGTCTCCAAGACCCTTATAAACTCCCAGTTCCCCTCCAGGCATTGCAGAGTACAGCTGCACAGCCCTGGATTGCCATTCAGCCTGATCCTTTTATGTAAGTCACCCATCAATGAACTTTGATGATAATTTATGGAGTTGCCTGCTTCATTTTTGGTCTCAAGATACCAACCTTCACAGTCCGGAAGCTATTTTACCTAGCTCTGCACTCAGGGCCGTTAGCAGATGATTAAGTCATGAGGGTGAAGCCCTCATGAATGGGATGAATGCCCTTAAAAACAGAGACTCCAGGAAGTGAAAAAATAGCCATTTATGAACCAGGAAATGGGCCCTCACTGGACACAAAATTTGCTGGCACCTTGATTTTGGACTTCCCAGCCTCCAGAACTATGAGAAGTAAGTTTCTGTTGTTTATCAGTCACCCAGTTTATGGTATTTTGTTATAGCAGCCCAAACAGACACCTTTCCTTTTGTGTTCTTCAGTTTCTTCATCTGAAAAATGTTGTGGGACTACATCAGTGGTTTCTCACTGTGATTTCCAACTGCCCTGCAAGGAACCCTGGGCTTTCATATAAAATTAGGTTTGAAGAAAGGGTCTTTTTCTTTTTTTGTCTTTGTGTGTGTGTGTTTTGACATTTTGTGATTTCTCTAATCTTACATGCTTATTTCAGTTTAGTGTTCCATTTTAAAATGGGCATTTCACAAGGTCCTGTATTTCCAGGGCCTATGAGAGTAGAGTGTAAAGCAAGTTACACAACAGCCTTCTTATTGTTCATAGAGGGGACTCAGACCCAGAGAGGTGAAAGGGCTTCTTTCAAAGTAACATAGTAATTTAGTGGTCAAGTGAGGAATGGAATACAGATCTCCTGACCCCAAGAAGGACTTATCTATGTGAATGGAATGGAGCTATAATATAGAAAAGTATTTTTCAAAAATAAGTCTTTAAAAAGCAAAGAACAGAACTTGACTTTGTCCAGGTGCAGGGTGAAGAAATGTAAAGCAATGAAGAAAAAACTCTTAGACCATGCTGTCCTACAGGAAGCTGGTTTGTTCATGAAGATGAATCACATAGGAGCAGAGATCAGTGCTGGAAATCAAACAGAACTTACAACAGAGTTGTCTGGCATGCTTAATCATTATTGTGCAGTGTGGCAATCAGGCAATTCACCAAGCCCCTATGGGGTGCTAGGCAGAGCTCAGGCTCGTACACAGAGGTGAGCTGTTGCTTTCATGGCAGCTGGCTCGAGGATATTTGGAGGGGTTCAGTTCTCTGCTTATTACACCAGATCAGAAATCACAAATAGTTAGTTAGCCTTGGAATGGATACAGCTTGTAGACGTGCACTGTCTCTTTTTATATATATATATATATATATATTTGGCCTTGTTTGGTGTTAAATTTTTAAAAAATTAGTTGCCAATATTAAAAAATGAGTAGAATTCACATAAAGTCTAGATTTCTGGTCTCTTTTGAATAACTGGCAAATCTAGCAGCAGGGGCCGGCACTACTGTGTGGGGACCAGCAGCCGGAGCCAAGCAGCAGCCACCCCTACAGTCAGGGCCTGAGCACTCCAGTTTCCTACAGGCTCCCACCACCCCCCGTCATTTCTCCTCTGAGGCCACATGCCAGCTGCCCTTTATAACTGTGCTGGTGCTGTTATTTTTCTCATGGTAGAGTATTTTCTTACACCTCACCACCTCACTTCGCTCATTCATTTACCTGCCTGATCCATGGAGGGAATCTGATTTTCAGATGTCTCCTGTAGACTGCTTCCCTCCCTTCCTCCCTGTTCAGTTGGGAAGTCCCACATGGAACTTACTGGAGGCGTGGCGCTTGACTTTGACCTGTGGGTCCACGCGGTGGGACTTCTCACTGCAGGAGGAGGCGTGGCGCTTTACCTGGGTCCCAGAGGGGCGCTCGGGCTCCTCATCCTGGCCAGGAGATAGAGGAGGAAGGTTAAATGCAGGTGGGCTCGGGCTCATCAATGTGGGGGTGCATTTCTCTCAGGTGTGAGCACTGGTGGGATCTCTGTGATCTTGACCTTACATTTTTAGACTTTGGCATCACTCAACAGTTTATAAAGCACTTTCACTAGCAGTTTGTACTTTGAACCTCATACCTTCCTGTGGGGGGCTGAGGAAGGCAAACCTAACCTGGAGTACCCACCAAGAAGAAACTAGGAAGTATCTAAACTTTTTGATTTATCATAGATATTTCTGTCCTCACATCATTTGGAAGTATCCTTCTAATTTTCTAAGCTACTAATACAGAGTCTTCCCTCAAAGAAAATTTTTTTTTCCATAGATGAGATCAGCCAATGGTAGAACTAACTGAACAGACCTAATTTAATAGACTGACTATACATTTGTACATGAAGAGTATTAAGAACACTCAAAGTCCAGTCAAAGCTCAGGAAACCACAGTGGAATATGAAATACTGTAATATGATAATGATGTTGATGACAACAGTACTGTTACTCCTCTGTATAAGACCTTCCAATGTCCAGGCACTGTGCTAAGTTCTTTATATTTAGTATATTTCATTTAGTTCTTGCAGTAGTTCTAGAAGGTAGGTCTTAGCGTATCCATTTGGAGTCAGGAAGTGAGGACCAGAGAAGTGAAGCCTGAGAAAACAGCCTCAGCCCCGAGTCTGACTCCAACATTCACGTCCTTAAGCACTAAGCTGTCTTGCTACTGAACTCTGCAGCTGAGAAGAACCTCCAGCTGCACCTACTGGTTCTTGTGAGTCTGAAGACCATGTGAACAGAAGAAGGATGGCTGGAGAAGTTTCTAGAAAAGGGAGTCCTAGAGGTGAGAACACAGAATGTCATCTAGCACCGTCCATGGCAGGGGTCCTGGCCTGCAGACACATCTGGTGTCCCTCTGTCTCCCTGCTAGCTGTGAGGCCTCACAATCTTCTCCCCTCCCAAGCCTCTGATCAGAATGTGGTTCTCTTCCAGCCTCCTGAAGAAGGAGAGGGCACAGGGCACACTGCCAGGAGCACTCCAAGTCCTGGGACAGCTACAGAGGAGTCACTGTAAATTAATCTCCTTGGCTTAGTAAGCAAAACAGGGAGACTGTCCTGGGAGCTGAAGCCCAGAGTGTGGCTGCCAGCAGGTGAAGGGCTGTGGGGTGGCCACAGAGTCAGCAGCATCAGTGCACCGAGCGGTAAACAGAGGCGAAACCAAGCACCTTGCTTACACCGGAGACAATGCCTCCCATTTCTGTGATGCTCTGCAGTTCAGAGCCCTTTCTTCCTCCTCAGCTGCGGCTCTTTCCACAGCACCACCCAGCCTCCCATGCCAGGGGTTCCTCGTCCTGAGCCATTATCTGCGATAAGAAGGGACTCCCCTTCTAGGTGCTGATTAAACAAAAATGGTCTCTCTGAAGTAAAGGATGAAAGGAGCAGTGAGGGAGAAAAAAAGCTAGTTAGTGGTCTTTGCCACATTTCTGGGAAGCCCCAAAGAACCGCACCTGCATCTTTTCATAAGGAACATCGTCATAGACACGGGGCTCAGGCCACTGACTCTGGCAGGATCTTGCATATCTAGAAAATAAAAGGGACAGTGATAACGATGACGACATTTGCAGCTCCCAGTGCTTTCCTGTCCACTCTCTTGTTTGATTCTGGCAGCAGCTCTCAACGCAGGTCAGAAGGTTAGTGACAGCAACATGGAAGAGAGCATTGTGCCATGTGCTGGGTTAGAGCTTCACAGGCAGGGACCCACGTGATTCTCACAGCAACCTGGAAGGCAGGTAATTTATCCCACCATTCTATAAGTCACAAAATATAGATCCAAGATGGCAAGCAACCAGCCCAAGCTCCCACAGCTGGTGGTGACAAAGCTGGGACTTGACCCCAGCTCTCCTAGTGCCAAACTCCATGTACCAGCCATATGCCCACCTGGATGCTCAAAGGTGTGAGAGCTTAAGGTGCTGTGGCATGAGGGCAGAGCCCCGACCACCACGTCAGGGCTTTTGCGCTTTTGCTCATTCCATCCACAGCTTGCCCCTGACCCTGGGCCCCTCCTTCAGCCAGCTCCCTCCTTCTCGCTGAAGAGGAAGGTGCCCAATACAGCTTCCCAAGGATGCAGAGTCTTCTTTAGCTTTTCCTCCCTTTCCTCCCAGTGCCCAGGGCTGGACTCAGGCTCTGAGAGGGAGCTCAGACAGCAAAAGTCCTGGGCAGGTGTGGCCCGCGGGGGCTGACCCTTACAGGAACGAGTTGCGCCCAGCACTGACGATGCTGGTTAGGGTCTCCACGTCCACATAGTCATAGTGCAGCGCCTCAGGGGTGACTCTGGAGCCCATCTCCACCAACAGCAGCCCAAGCCAGCGACCCATGTCCTCTGAACAGCTTGCCTGAGGGAGACGAGGCACAAGTGGAGTTCATTTTGGTACTGCCAGGACTCTGGCTACTTGCTCACTTCAGCGAAACCCACAAATATTTATGAGTACCTACTATGTACCTAATGCATAGGGATCAGAGAGGAATAAGACTAGAACACACATTCAGAAATCCAAGAGGCTCCCTCCCTCCCTCCATTGGGGTTTCTGCCACCTCATCAGAGAGGCCCTCCCTGACTACCTCTCTAAGATAACTCATCCTCACTCTCTGTCCTCACGGTCTTCCTGACCATTTGGATGCAAAAACAACATTTAGGTGTTCCCTAAATTTTAAAAAAATATTTACTTCTTATTAGAAGAGGCTATTTTACATATAACTGAATCAAATTATTTTCTTGTATTATAATGATAATTGCCAAATAATTACAGTACCGTATACAGGAAGATCTCCAAAAAGTTGCTGGTCAACTAAACACATACTTCATATTAATTCTCATTTAAAGAGCATTATTATAAAATCAACTTAGCATGTAAATGCTAAACCTGAATACAGAAGCATACTTTTTACTAGAATTTAAAGGAAATAGGAGACCCATCTCAAACTACCAAAAATAAAAATAAGTTGCAGAGGCAATTATTTCTTGAAATTTAAGAACTGAGAGAGGCAGTGGGTGCTGGGCAAATGGAAGACTAAGAAGTTAGGTTTTAGTTCTAGGACAAGACCCTCCATGGAGCCCTGGACAAAGCACTTAGCTGCCCTGGCCTGCCCTGGCCTCAGTTTCCTTATCTGTAATGTAAGAATTCAGGTATTTAAGTTTTCCTCCAGTGTTAACATTTTAAATTCCAGGTAGCCAAAGGATTGACAAGTGGAAGAGCGATGCAAGGTATTCTGCATGACCTCAGAGAACAGAGCTGGTGCCAGTGGGTAGAAAGGAGAATGAATGCGTGAAATGAAGTCACGTTTCATTCACCCATTTGTTCAACAAGTATTTATTGAGCCCACAGTATGTGCTGGACATCATGCAGTGTTCTGGAAAAACCAAAGTATGCAAAGCAGGCATGGGTATTGGTCTTCACAGAGCTTACAGATTTTAACTCAATATAGGGAAAATCTTCCTAAAGATTTGAATTGCTCCAGGGGAGGGGCAGTGGTAGGTTGCAGGACAGTGGTTTATCTGAGTTGGATGACCACTGGGGGGGAAGGTTTTAGAGAGGATTCCAGAATCAGGTCAGGGTTAGACCAGGCTAGATGACTTTCAGGATTGGGATTTTAAGGTAAGAGGGAATAAACAAACCTTGGTTCTAGGGCTGCCCGATTTAGTAAATAAAAATACAGAATGCTTTGTTAAATTTGATTTTAAGTTACACAACAAATAATCTTTTAGTATAGGTATGTCCCAAATATTGCATGGGATATACTTGTATTAAAAACATTATTTGTTTTTTACCCGAAATTCAAATTTAAGTAGGTGCCCTGTATGTTATCTGGCTACCCTACTTGGGTCCCTTGGCAGCAGCTGGGCTGGTTTTCTTCCTTCTTCCTCAGTCCCTGTAGCGTCACAGCAACCCCCCACCCCCCAACCCCCAAGCGAAAACAAGGCACCCAGGCCAGAGCTCTTCTTGGTTCCTACCACCAAAGACCCCTGGATTCTTTCCTCTCACCTCCAGGATGGCCACCTCTTGCCGATTGTGCAGGATCCTGAAGGCAAATGGGTGTCTGGGCCCAAAGCCCGGAGCCACCTCGCAGCCACGGAGGGTGATGGCATTCACATGGGTCCGCAGGTCCGTGTGGTCCTTGTGGAAATACAGAGTGTTGCACTTTAGGCGGCACCAGCGTTCCTTCCAGCCCTGGTTCACCAGCACGTTCAGATAGCCTGGGAGGGGAGACCAGTGCGTGACCCCCCACAGCCACCTTGGGGACACCCAAGGTGGGGTATGCGAGTCGAGGTGGGTGCATGGATCTACACAGAGCGCCTGGACAACCCTTGCACTCTAGCTGGAAAGAAGGCCTCCTGGGTCCTGGATCTGCTCACTCCTCCCACTTGTAACTTCAGGCATCAGGGACTGATAATCACATTCAAACGTGGCTGCACAGCCTTTGGACCACACCAAGGTTGATGAAAACAGGAACCACTACATATATAATGTATAAAAGACACAAGTCTCCCTCTTGCCCTCCTATCTCCCCAAATCAAAACTGTTACTCAAAGAGGGAAAATAATGGATGATACTGACACCTAGTGGCAGCAGGTGGGAACCAAACCATCTAGCCAAGGTAGTTCTAAAACAGCAAGGCACAGGCAGCCACATAGCTGATGATGGATGGCTTTAGAATTCCCTCTTTACTTTTTAGATTTAAATTTATTTTTTACCGTTACATGCCCTGTTCCACTAATTACAAAATATTTCCTTAGAGTAATGTTATTTTATTACATTTTTTCAGGGTTAATAGAATATTACTGCACATCCAAAATATATGATTTTCTATTAGATTCCAGTACATGGAACATGACATTTACATGAACAAAATAATGTTTCTCCATCTAAGCCACTTTTAACTCCCATTGAGTACATTTATAATGAAAAGTACTTAAATATTTTTATCCAAGAAATTCCCTTATAAGACTGGGTTTTAACTCATACACCTGGTAAGTTATATGCTGGGAAATAAGACTTTCTTCTACTTGTGGAAACTGAGAAACTGAGGCCCAGAGACAGGCAGGGATGTGGGCTAAGGTTACAGGAGCATAGAAATATGGGGGTCGGATGGCTTTTCCTATTGCTGAGTGTCAGGGCCTCAGGGAGAGCAGTGACGGGAGGGCTTGGATTGTTGATGGAGTGGGGCTGAGCCATGCTGTAGGCGGAGATCTCTTCTCTGCCCTGGGGGTGAGGTGGATGAGGCATGATCTCCTGACTTCAGCCCCAAGAGCCCACGTCCACAGGACCTGAACTCCCCTCCTCCCCGTGCCCCGTACCCACCACAGCATGGAACCTCCTCCTCAGTGGAGGACGTCTGCAGGTCCTCGGTCTGTGGCTTCTTCTTGGAAAAGCTGATGATGCGGGTGATCTTGCGGCCCGCAGCCCTGCTCATTGAGCCCTTCAGCTCTGCCAGGCTGCTCTTCTTTCCTTTGCCTGTAGCAGCAGAGATGGGTCAAGAAAGGGGAGGGAGCCCTATACCCAATTGCACCCATCCTTAGCCTTCCCAGCAGCCCTTTCATTTTGCATGCAGGGACTGGCCTGCGTTCCAGGTATAGCAGGCTGGGCCACCTCACTCAGGTCTCCAGAGTGGACGGGAGACCACTGTGAGTCTGCCTCTGTGTCCCATGGGCAAGGCCCCTCCCAGCTCCGGCATTCTCTGCTGGAGCCCCCAGAGGCTCCTACCATGTTCACAAGCCTCTCGGCGGCCAAGGGTAGAAGAACTGTCACCCATGCCCAGGCTATCGGAGTCTGAGGTCTGCTTCTCTTGCGACAGCGTCTAGGGAGGGACACAGACAGCCCCACATCAGAGGGCATAGTCAGAAGTACCCCTTTATTGGTTCAATCTTCCCCCAGCTTACCCAGCACATAATAATCAGCTAACAAACACTTGTCAGCCACTATCATGTACCCATACCATAGCAGGGATCGGGTAGATAGCAATGACTTAGACATGGCTGTGTCTTTGAGTTACAGTCTATTTGGGGAGCAAGGAAATTAATTCTAACACACTGAAATCAATGTCCTGGGAGTTTGGACTGTATTTGGCAGGTGACAGGGACACTAAGTAATCCAACTTGGTTTAGGAAGTTCTCAGTGGCACTGTGGGGATGGGCAAGAGGGGGCAAGACTGGAGCAAAAGAGTCACTGAACAGAATGCCACCCAGGCCAAGACGAGACTCAATAAGGGTGTGAACCAAGATGACAGTGAGGATAGAGGAAAAAGGGATGAGGTAGGAGATATTTTCAAAATAGTCATGACAGGACCTGGTGATCAAAGGAACCCATTATGATCCTAGCAGAGGAGAGGATGGGAAGGACACACGTACATCATGTTAACAACTCCATTGCCAGCCAGCATTATTCTTACTTACTAAACCAACCATGAACCATTCACTCATTCATTCACCCAAGTGAAATCATGAGGTCAACAGACTATATCATTTCTAACACCTGTGTGGTGTGCCGCCATCTCACTTCAAGGAGCCAAAGTGTGCTGGCCAGACGTGGGACAGGATTAAAACGGCACCCACCACTTAAGAAGGTGGAATTACAGAGCTCTGAAGCCCCTCAACCTGTCCCGCCAATGTCCCCCCAACCAGGCTCAGGGTTGTCTCGCTGTACGCATAGCATTGGGGGTGGGGGCAGGAAGGCTAGGAGAGGTCATGTGCTCCTCTCAATTTCCAAAGGGCTGGTAAAATGGCAACTATCAACTGTCAAACATGGAAAGAATCTCCTGTGTGAGTTGTGAAACCTAAGCTATGATTCTGTTTGTTCTGCAATGGCGTACAGATGGCAAGTTTTTCATTAGGATAGAAAGCACATACAAAGAAATACTGTGAGCACTGGGGGATTAATTCCATGATGATGACACTTCACTCCTGTGATTCCACAGAGAGAGACACACCGATACCACGCCCCACCCCCACCCCCACCCAAACACCACTCTAAACGTTTGTTACCGCCACCCCACTTCCCCGTGCACTCAGCCACAGCAAAGCTCAGCTCCACAAGCTTGCCTCTTCTTCTTCTCTACACATCCTCCAACTGCACCACAGCATGCACTTACAAGTGTGTGCACACACACACTCACACAACACACACACTCCATCCACGCTGCTTCCCTTCCAGCCCCGCTAACAGCAAAGGCTAAGTACGGAGAGGGTTGAGCTTCTCCTCCAACATCCACCTGGGCACGAGAGCCCCGTGTCCCCTTTCCCTTCCTCTCCTAGTGACTCTGCCTGATGCCACACCTCTGCTTCTGCTGTCCCCTTCCCTTAGAGCCCCTTCCCTTGGCCCACCTCCGCCTCAGTAAAATCTCACCTGTGCTTCAAGGTCCAACACAGGTCCCCATCTTCCCTAACCCCCCTCACCCAGCTGGCCACTGTGAACTCCTCGTCCCCTCTGGGCCTCAGTTTCTATGTCTACAATATGGGAATAAAACTGGTCTTCTGCTTGGGTTGTCTGAGGACAGTGAGTTCGTGGATGTGAATCACTCTGATAGGGCTGGCAAGCTCCCCTTTCTCTCTGAGCCGAGCCACACTGGTTGCTTTCAATTCCATGCTTCCTTCTGCTCCAGCACCTGTTCTCTCTGCTTGGAATGCCTTTTCCCTCTCTTCCCTTGCTAACTTCTCATCCTCATCTGAGATGTCACTTCCTCAGCAAAGCCTTCCTGGACCTCGGAGCCAGGGGTGGGCCCCCTGACACACACTCCCAGGGCCCCTGGTACTTTTCCCTCCTGCTGCTGACTCCGTTTGGCATTCTGTGTGAGGATTTGATTGATGCCTGCTTCCCCTCTGGGCTGTAAGTGCTGTGAGGGCCGGGTGTGTCTATCTCTGCTAGAATTGCATTCTGTGCTCAGCCCAGCATCGTGCCTGGTGTGCAGCAGGTACTCACTAAGTACTTGTGGAGCATGTGCCCAGGACGCTTGCCTTGAGATGGGGATGGCAGAGCCAGTAAGAGAATGACTGTCTGGGTTAAAGTCCCAGCTCTGTTTCTTATCCACTATGTGACTTTGGGCAAATGTCTCTGTGCCTCAGCTCTCTCATCTGAAAATGTACCTACTCAAAGAGTTGTTATAGAAATGAGTTAATACACAACAAGCATTTAGAAAAGTGCAGTGCACACAGTCATAGTCTACAAATGCTAGCCTTTATTTTATCATGCAAGTCCTATGTATGTGAGTCTTAATCCCTCCACCCCCCACTGTAATGTCCTGAAAGGGAGGGTTTGGGTCTGAGTCTCTTTGTTACCCACCGCACCTACGAAAGCACAGGCACTAGTGCATATTTACCGACGGCCTGACAAATGACTAATGACCGCTTCACTCATGCTCCAAGCAGGCACATTTCTTATCTGACAGTTCAAATGTGTCATCCTCCTGTTCTGGCAGGGTGAGTCACTCCCTTCCCTGGCTCATACTGCACCCTGGACGTGGGCATTCATTAATTCATGTATTGATGAATTCAGCAGACACTTACTGAGCACCTACTGTTATGCCAGTTCTGTGCTGGGCACCCACAGCTGGTATGGCACCATCAGTGGGTGCATAGCTTCACCACCGGCCTGCGCGATCGCCTGGGGCTGAGCCTGTGCTGTGTGCCCACTGCCTGACCCAGAGGAGATGAGTGGAGACAGACATACCTTGTCCATGTCCAGCTTGCACAGGAAGACTGGGGATCTGGGGGCCTCCAAGCCCTCAGCTCCCGCGACAGGCTTGCTCATCTCTCGGATGACCTGTGGAGAAGGTTCACAGTTGTGAACAGGACGCAGAAGGAGAAGTGGGTCTGTGTGGTCAGGACCAGCGAGCAGAGGGTTACTGGGGGAATTGCTGAGCCAACACAGTCACCTGCACATGTGTGGGGCATGCTAGGGTCTGAAAGGGCTTTCTCCTGTTCTATCCCTTGGATTGAAAAGATACAGGGCTGGGAACCAAGAAGCTTGGCTTCTAGACCTGGCTCCATTTGCTAATTAGTGGTGTGGCCTGGGGAAAGCCACTTTCCTGCTCTGGGCCTCAGTTTCTATGTCTGCAACATGGGAATAAAACTGGTCCTCTGCTTGGGTTGTCTGAGGACAGTGAGCTCGTGGATGTGAACCATAAAGCCTCAGGAGGGAGGGGCACCTGCTTCTGTGACTGTGTGGACCTTCACAACAACCTGCAGGCAGCTGGGCTACTACCCCCACTTCAATAATGTGGAAACAGACTGGAAAGCACTTGCTCATTCACCCAAGGCCTCATAGCAGTGAGCAGGCAGGTCATGAGAGGACAACAGCTACCCTTTGTCACTCACCTATCGGGTGGCTTTATGTGGATGATCCCACTTTAACCCCACAGCAGCCTTGTGATCCCCAAGTTATAGATTAGGATGGTGAAGCTCAGAGATGTGAAGCCACCTGTTAGGCAGCAGAGCCATAAGCCAAATGCAGGCAGTGAGGCTCCTGCTCTTAACCTCTGGGTAACAGCCTCCCAGGACCTGGACGTCATGGCAGGTCTCTTTCAATTCTAGGTCTAGGGCTCCTTCTTCTGACCATCCAGCCCCTGGGGGGGGGGTACAGTTCCCTCACCCCAGCAGGCAGGTTCTCTCCCTTCCTTCCCCTCCTGAGACAAAGGCAGTAATGAGAAACACCAAACATTCCAGTGAGAGAGCTGGTTATCACAGGAAGGAAGGGAGGAGGCGGGGAGGGAGGCATTGATTTCATTGTTCCAGCAGGGAGATCAGAGGAGGAGAGAGGAGGGTGTCACAGTGAGGAGAGGTGGGTGCAGGGGCAGAGGGTCTGCTGTAAGGAACTGGGGTGGGGGTATCACCATCATCACAATGGTAATCACCGACAGCTACTGGACACCCACTGCTTGGCAGGCTCTGTGCCAAGTGCTCTCTAGAATCCTTACAAGAACCATTCTACAGATGAGAAAAGTGAGGCACAGAGAGGTGAAGTCATTTGCAGATCACACAGCCTAGTGTGTGTGCCACAAAGTCCTTCCTTGTCATTGCTATGTCACCCTGCCTATGGTCTTTGGAGTAGACTTACTTCTTAGGTTCAAATCCTAGCCCCAACCACTTGGTTGTGTGACCCTCACCAAGTCACATTAGTTTGCCATGCCTCAGTTTCCCCATCTGTAAACTGGGAACAGTAATAGTCCCATTTTGAAGAATAAATGAGGTCAGGTATGCAAAGATCTTAGCACAATGCATGGCACTAAGTACTCAACACACAGTAACTCTCCTTGTTCTGTGCAGCCACACAGATGCAGAAGCGGGACCACAGGTGGCCATTACGAGCATGTGTGTTTCTCCTAAGACAAGGAAAGATTTTTCCTTTTTTATTTTTTTGAAAGGATTAACTTGTCTAATGATTAAATCAGCTGTCTTCATAGATATACGCTCTCCATTACAATAGGTACACAAGTGCAGGCTGGACAAGCCTACATTAGGGATGTTAGAAAAGGGATTCAGATAACTAGAAGGAACACAGGCCTCCAGACTGAGCTGTGTTTCCTGTAGATAGCCGAGGTCCATTTCCACACAAGCCCTAACCATGTTCAGGGCAGTTGTGCTCAGGCACTGAGCAGGGCCTGGTTCTTCCAGGGACAGGAGCCAGCCTCACTGAGGGCAGGTCTGGGGAAGAGAGGAAGGAGGAGGGGGTGATAAGTCAGGAGGAGGGTGCAGGGCTGGTACCTTCAGCCACTCCTCGGCCTGCTCCCGGCTCTGCAGGGCCAGCACCAGGACCTCGGTAGCCCCCTGGGAGAAGCGCAGCTCATGCCTCTTGTGGCGGCTGTCCTTGGGCACGTAGATGACGCTGCAAACATCCAGCGCCAACCTCAGATGTGGCTGCCGGTCCTTGGAGCTTTTGTAGCACTGGATAGGGAGAGATGGGGTCAGGGCCTTCTGGAGCAGAGGGTAGAGGAGGGAGAAACCCTCACACAAGGCTCAGGGGATGCTCGAGCTGCCCCATAGAGGCCCCCCCGACCCAGCCCAACCACTGGCAGGGGTGAGGACAGCTGAAGGGCCTGGGCAGTTTAGCCCAAGAGAAACCTGAGGGGTACATCTTTGGGCAATCTTTAGGCACAACTACCTATTTAGGAAGTGGCAGGTTTAGCCCAATAGTAAGAAGACCATTCTAGCCTTAAAGAACCAGAGAAGCAGCAGCAGCTGGATTGAGAGGAAGCCAGGTTAAAGGGTGACCTGGCAGGAATGTGGGAGAGAGAATTCTAGCAGAGGTGGAGGGTTGGGCTTGGGAAGTCAATAGTGTATCCATAATGATTCCCACTTCCCCATTCTTATTATGAGGCCAGCATAACCTTGACATCAGAACCTGACAATGACATTACAGAAAAGGAAAATTATAGGCTAATTTCTCTCATAACATAGTTGCAAAAGCCCTAGACAAAAACAAGCAAATGGAATCCAGACACTTATAAAAAGCATACATCAAGACCAAGCTATCCTGCAAACACAGGGCAGTTTAACATTCAAGAATCAACCATATAATTCTTCATATGAACAGAAAAAAGGAGAAAAATCTTATATCTCAATAGATGCAGAAAAAGTATTTAATAAAATCCAGTGATTTAAATTCAGTGATATAAACTTCTAGCAAACTAAGAGTAGAGGGGAACTTCCTTAATGTAAAAATAGGGAACATCTACATACACCCTATAGCAAACATCAGTCTTGATGGTGCATTATTAAAACTTTCTCCTTGAGATCTAGACTGAGACAATGATTCCTGCTCTCACCACTTCTGTTACATTGTGCTGGAGATCCTAGCCATTGCAATAAGTCAAGAAAAAATAGAAGGCACAGGAATGAAAAGAGGCCAGTCATGACCCTTGGACTGGTGCTGGTTAGGATGGGCTTTTCACTGCCCTAGGGTGAGAAAAGGTCATGTTTCAAATGCATTTGTGTTGAGCAAAGCTTGTCAGCAGATATTTGGGGGGAAGAGCTATTATTTTTTTCTGAAATTATATTCATCCTCCTACTTTGAAATTAAAGGTGCATTTTCATTCTTGAAATGGTAGTGACGAGAGATGATGAATTAAAAAAAACCAAAAAACCTTCTTTAAAATGGCCAATTATATAATGAGTGCTGTAGGGGATCAGCTTTATAAAAGACAGATGTATGGAAATGAGGGTGGAAATATGTATATTAACTCTTAACAGTGGTTATCTCTTGGTCAGTGGAATTATGAATTTTTTTAACACTTTTCATTTTGTTTTTATCTAATTTTATAAATAAGCACATTTACTTGCATAATTAAAAACAAGAATCATAGTTTTAAAGTGATAAAAATTCTTCTCTGGCAAAACACAAATTTGGTAAAGGCTATATCAGGTCTTTAAGTTTTTTGTGTGTTTGTTTTTGAACGTTCTGCTCAAAAGGGAGAGCCCCGATCTTGGGAGTCCTGGGATTTGAGCTCCTGTGCACAAAGCAAGGCCAGACGTGCTGTGAGTGGAAACACACCCACATGCAAGTCCCCCTGAGGCCAAGAGGCTCATGACATCTGCCTGTCACTTACCAGGAGCTGGTCCTCCCTGATGACCGTCAGCTGCTTGGCCCACTGCCCGAAGCGCTTCTTCCGCAGCAGGAAGGCACATATCCTGCAGTCCCTCACCAAGTGCATGGAGGCCTCCTCTGAGGGCCATTGGTGCCTGGGCCGTGGGCTCTTCCCTTCCTCTTCCTCCTCGTCATAGGACTCGTAGGAGCTGCTCATTGCATCAGAGTCATTGTCTGCAGGTGCCACAAGAGAGGACCTGTCACTATGCCATCACAGGGAGGCACTTTCTTACCTCTTTGCAGGCATCCCTGTTCTGGGGACCAGGACCACAAAGCGGGGCATAAGGCATGATATTGGTAAGGATTAAAGCCCTACGTGTGCACTATGCTCTACAGATTTACCACTTGCTTTGTGATCTTGGTGACTTCATGTCTCAGACCTTCAGTGTCCTCCTCAGTGGACATAATGAATAATCATATCTCCTTTATCTAGCTATTTGAAGACCAATGCATGGAGAGTTTTTAGCCAATAAATGCTTAATAAACTTCTGCTATTGTCAATACCCCATCATCATCATATCTGATGTCTCATGTGATTCTCACAGAAACTCAGCAAATCCCCATTTGATACATAAGGGAACCTGAGGCCCAAAGAGAAGGAATGACTCATTCAAGATCAGTCACTAAGAGTCAGGGCAAAGGCTAGATGCAGGGCTCCTGACTACTACTCCACAGGTCTCTCCACTGGATCCTGGGGTTACCAAAAACAAGGGCTTTGGGGCCTCTGTGGTGACTACGGCCTGAGTGAGGGGCAGGTGGGCACATGCATGCAAGAGCCAGGCCAAAGCCGACTCTTCGTGAGGACAGTGCTCGTTTGGAGCCTGCTCAGTGCTTACAGGAGCTCTTGAGCTCGCCGTTCATCCTGGTCGCAGGGTAGCTGCTGTCTGCATCTTCGTAGTAGACATCCACAATTGAATGGGGCGGGCTGCAGCCGTCTGTGGAGTTGTCAGAAAGAGCTACACTTTGAAAATTGCAGGCAGACTCCAGGGGCCAGAGCAGGGGAAGACGCTGGACACCATGCCCCTCCTCAGGGAAGAGACAGTAGGAGCTCCGAGAAGCTCCTGGCCAGAATGGGGGGCTTCGTCCCTGCATGTCATCTGCTCTAGCTCCCCACATATCCTCTGTGCTCCTGTCATCAGGAACAGCCCTGCTGGGTCCTGTAATACCTGCAGGCCTGTGTCATGCTATTCCCCGGACCCTCTTATCCTCTACCAGAGAACTCCTACTCATCTGTCAAGACCCAGCTCAGAGATCTTTCCTCTGACTTTCCTGGGTAGGGAGTGGTCAGTCCCTCCTTAGTGACCCCAAAGCACTGTGTATGTGTACGTACATGCATGTGCATGCATACACATGCGTGTGTGTGTGTATCTTGGTCATAGCTCTGATCCCTGCACTGCAGGAAGTGGTGAACCAGCTGCCTGGGCTCAGACCTCCCACTGATCTGCCTCCATCTCATCTTCTTCCACTTCAGTCCTCTTCTCACTTCCTAACACATACACTCCCTCTCCTTGTCAAAGCGACTCTCCTTCTAAACCTCTGGGACTGCAAAGGAAGAACTGGACTAGAGGAGATAAAAATAATGCACATAATAGTGACTACAAGAACTATCTATGCTGAATTTTCACAACACGTTCCCATTTGGGGCTGGGAGGCAGTACAGCACAGTACGGGGGTTGGGGGGCATCTCAAACTGTGTTCTGCAGCAGAATCACCCAGGGTTTTTTTTTTTTCTTTTTCCTTTTTGTCTTTTTTCGTGACCGGCAACGGGATCGCAACCCTCGGTGTTGTGCCCGCACCTCGCTCAGCCAGTGAGCGGCCGGTCTGTATGTAGAATCCAAACCCTCGGCGGGAGCGCCGCCACGCTCCCAAGTGGTGCACTGTAGCAGTGCGCCACCGGGCCGGCCCCAGGGGTTGTTTTAAAATGCACATCCCTGGGCTGTATCACCAGAGATTTTGATTCACTGGTGTGAGATGGACTGAGAAATCTGCATTAAAATAAAAAACTAATAGGAAAATTCTAAACATACATAAAAATAGGAAATATACTGAACTCCAATGAATTGGAACCAATTTATTCAACAAATTTATCTTAAAAAATAAATGGTTATTTTGATGCGGACAATCCCTGGAGCATACTTTGAAGTTCAGTTGGTTAAGAGCATGTGCTTTGGGGTTGATCAGAGTTGAGGTAAAATTGTCTCTACCATTTACTGAGTGACCTTGGAAAGAAAACGGTTTCTCTGCATTTCAGATTCTTGACCTTTAAAGTGACATGAACAGTTCCCACCTTGGATAAGTGATATAATGCATATATACTGGCACACCAGTGTGCCAGAAAATGCCAGCTATTATTGTTTTTGTTACCTCCTTAGATTCCCACAATGCAGGGCGGCAGGTATCCTCCCCATTTCACAGATGGGACACAAGCCGCATACAGTTTGCTGGTGACAGAGCCTGGATCAGAACTGAGGTGGCCAGCTCAGGGAACAGGAGCATATCCCCTCCTCCAGGAAGCCTTCCTTCACCCAGTCCAACTCGTTCTCACATCGCACTGTTCTCCAGAGTGCTGCTCTGGGCTCCCGCCCCTCCTCCTCCTGTCCATCTGTTTCCTGAGGACAGCAGCACTGAAATTCCCAGAGACTGGGACACCCAAGTGAGGCTCAGAGTCTGCCTTTCCCAGCAGGCATTCTGAGGCCTCAGATGCTGGCAACAGCCCCTGAGAGGTGGACCAGGCTGTTGGGACCAGAGGTTTGGAGGTGGGGGAGGAGGCGTGAAGGGGAAGAGGGGAGGGCACAGGGGCAAAGCACTGGGACACCTGGCAGGACTGGATGCTGTGTGTGAGAGGAAGGACACTCCCTGATGGGCCTGTAGTGCTCTCCCGGGACAAGTCCCCCAGTCTTTCCTGAGGCCCTCCCTCCCTCTTGCCCCAAGATTCCAGCTGCTTCTGGGAGGCGCTTCTCTGCCCTGTCTGAGGGGGAGGGGAGCTCTCTGGGAAGCAGAGGAGCCTCATCCAGCCCAGGGACTTGATCTGGGATTCAGAGCCCAGCAGCACTTCGTCCTCTGTCCTTGAATAGATAATATAGAATAAAGTTTCCTGCTTCACATCTAAAAAGCTGTTTGCAATGACATAGAACCAGAGACTATCAAGGCTGAAGAGGGCCACTGATCACCTGGTCCAACCCCACCACAGCCAAAAGGTGTCCATCATCTAGTGAAAGTTTCCAGAATCAAAATGGAGTCTCATGTGTTTAAAAAACCCTGTCAAATAGAGCAAGGGAAGGCCATGAAGGGAAGGGGTCTTATGCACAAATGCTTGATAATGAGAACTATCACAAAGGACTCTGCAAAACCACAATTGTACACAAAGGCCATCACAACCTTA
>NW_007740900.1:6306-7637 GCF_000696425.1 Galeopterus variegatus | reverse complement strand
CTCCCATGGTAAAAAACACAGGCAGCACAAAAGAGTATGAATCAAAAAATATGTTCCCAGGACTTCTAATCAAGACGGCTGAATAGAAAGTACCCAGAGTCATCCTCTCCCACAATCAACTGATTTACTTACGACTATTAGAAAGCAACGACAGCCAAGCTGGGGACACTAGAGCTCAGGGGAAGAGGAAGAGAGACCTACAGAGTTCGTGAAGGTGGGAGAAGCCATGATGAGAGAAAGATAGGACTGCTCTGACCATCTCGAGCCCCAGCCATTTCAAGGCTGGCCCTGGTAAGCACAGAGAGTCAGAACTGGCAAAAGCCGCAGCTGTGCCCTTTGTATGAAGTTGCTTGGAGGCAGCAGGGGAGAAGAGGGCCTTGGTGGCCCGCAGACCAGTAAGACCACTAACAGGGTTCCTGAGGACCCACATAAGAGTGAGGGGCCACAGACAACTGAAAAAAGGAGCCATTCAGAAGCCAGTGAGTCATTGCAAGGACTGGCACATGGCCTGTCCCATGGGAAGTGTTTGGAGTGAGGGGGTTGGNGAGAACTATCACAAAGGACTCTGCAAAACCACAATTGTACACAAAGGCCATCACAACCTTATACAAAAAATACTTCTGTGAGGACATCTGCCCAGCAACTGCCTGTCCAACCTCAGACTTGCATCACCTTTGCTATTGATCCTTGTAGCCAAGGATAATTATCCCCAAACAATTACATAATCCTCCACCATTTTTCCTTTAAGATCCTTTGTCTTCCTTTATCTCCCTAAGCATGCACACGGTTACTATGGCACACGTATTCCCATTGCAATGTCCTATTCTAGAATAAATACCATTTTCTTTTAGAGAGCCTCTCTCTGTTTGTTATTTAGGTTAAGATGATGAATGGATAAACAAAATGTGGTATATTTATACAATGAAATATTATTTGGCCATAAAAAGGAATGAAGTTCTGATACATGCTACAACATAAGCGAACCTTAAAAACACTATTCTAAGTGAAAAAAGCCGGTCACAAAAGGTCACACATTGTATGATTTCATTTATATGAAATACCCAGAATGGGCAAGCAGGGTCTGAGGGGGTGTGGGAATGAGCAGTGATTGCTTAATGGTACAGGGTCTCCTTCTGGGGTGATGAAGATGTTTGGGAACCAGACAATAGTGATGGGTGCACAACACTGTGGATGTACTAAAAGCCACTGGCTGGTCACTTTAAAATGGCAGAAATGGCCAGTCTTTGTACCACACATGCACGAAAAATTTCTCCCATGGTAAAAAACACAGGCAGCACAAAAGAGTATGAATCAAAAAATATGTTCCCAGG
>NW_007740900.1:3243-5070 GCF_000696425.1 Galeopterus variegatus | reverse complement strand
GCTGTGCCCTTTGTATGAAGTTGCTTGGAGGCAGCAGGGGAGAAGAGGGCCTTGGTGGCCCGCAGACCAGTAAGACCACTAACAGGGTTCCTGAGGACCCACATAAGAGTGAGGGGCCACAGACAACTGAAAAAAGGAGCCATTCAGAAGCCAGTGAGTCATTGCAAGGACTGGCACATGGCCTGTCCCATGGGAAGTGTTTGGAGTGAGGGGGTTGGAGGAGAAGAGCCACTGGGGGAACACTGGGACACAGCATGGACAGCTGATCTGTCCTCCAATCAGCACAGAACCACTCAGTGGAGACTGGTCAAGAATATAGTACAGCAGGGGGTGTGGTTTGCTGAAAAGACTCAGGCCCAGACCAGAGTTTGCACAGAACCCAGGTGTTTAGATCTCACAAGACTCAGAAGTGCTTACAAAGTCAACAATTAAAACCTTCGCTGCACAAAAAGCCTTCCCCAGGGAATCAGCAGCAAAGCGGCAATTTAGCTCAACCACAGGGCTCAATTGTTGGTCCCCACAGGAAGTTCCCCCATTTTAGAAGTAACCAAAAGAAAACAAGTTAGTTCCAGTGCAGAGTTTAAGTGGTGGAAACACCGAATAATCCAACACAGAACTGAAAGAAAAAACAAAAAACCCACAGATCAGAGACAAAGTTCTGATATTACCGGTAAAGGTCTAACACCACCAAAGAACACATATAAAACCTAGAAGCGCCAGAAGCCCCTGGGGCTCCCAAGCTGGGGTAAGGGTAGGACTGAGGGCATCAGCCATGCCCCCCTAATGACTGCATCCGGCCCAGAGACCACCTGGTCATTGCTGGAGAGCCCCAGATTACCAAGCTGGGGTGGTGGGGGGCCAAGGGCCTGAGCCACACCCCCCTGACATCTGCATCTAGCCCAGCAATAACAGAGCCACTGCTGGAAGCCTCCTGGGCTCCTGTGCTGGAATGAGGGGGTGCCGCAGGCCTCGACCATGCCCGCCTTTATCCTCCTTTCTCTTCCCCTTTCCCCCTCCTCCAAACTGCTCTGCAACATCTTAGAATGTAAAAAAAAAAGTAATAATAAATAAATAATTTTTTTTTAAAAAGGGAGAGTGATAAGGACAACTAGAACAATCTCTGCCACATACTCTTTATCAACTTAAATAAATTTTCTTTTATTTCTAGCTTTAAAAAGAACTATACCAATAAAAGCAAAAATTTGCATTAGGTCGTTATTTACAAAGGACATTTTCATGCAATACTTTATTTGGGCCTTTTATGATACTAATTGTACAAAACAGGAAAGTAAGGTGAAGTAACTTTTCCAACTTGCATGCTGACCCCAGATTCAAACTTAGTTCTGACTCCAAAGCCTATGTTCACTCCATTGCCTATGACTAGAGAATAAATTAGCCACATAGTACACAATATGGGAATTCTTTAATAAGAATATCATAGTGGAGTTATAAAAAGTAATCTTGGTTGTGATATGGTACTATAGGTGTGCAAGATTTAACCACTGGGGAAGATGGGGTGAGGGGTATGCAGGACTTCTCTATTTCTCTCAAATGCATGCAAATCTGCAATTTCCTCAAAATAAAAGGTTTTCTTCCCTCAAAAAAAAAAAAAAAAAAAAGCCCTGGAAAAAACCAAAACAAAACAAAATAAAAATATGTTCTCTTCACCCATATTTCTATTAATCTCTCACAGGAAAATCTTGTTAAGTTTCTTGCATATCCTAGAAAAATTATTAAAACGAATGTGTGTGTGTGTGTGTGTCCTATTTAAAAAAAAAAACAAATGGAATCATGTCATATACACTATTATGTGTTTGGTTTTTTTTC
>NW_007740900.1:1311-2132 GCF_000696425.1 Galeopterus variegatus | reverse complement strand
TGTCCTATTTAAAAAAAAAAACAAATGGAATCATGTCATATACACTATTATGTGTTTGGTTTTTTTTCACTGACTATATCTTGGAATTCATTTCTGATCAGCGCAGACAGATCTATGTTATTTTTTGGTAGTTGGAGAACATTTCAGCATGCTGCTGAATGGCAGGGTAGCGTCACATAAACATTATCTTATACAAATTCAGCTACCATACTGGTCATTCAGAAGCCATAGTACAGTTTCTTGTATGTAATGTTATTGTTATATGCAAGCAAGTGACTTCATCTGATCTTCCCTCAAAGGAACAGCCATGTGTTGCAACACTGGAAGAAACCGACTAAAGATCAAGGACTCTCCTTTATAGCAATTTAAGAGATTTTCAATGGTAATTTGTACCAGTTCCCTCTAAGTCATTTTATTATGCCCACCTATCAGCAAAAATATATGAGGGGTCTTCAAAAAATTCATGGAAAGATTCATATCATCTTTTAATTCTATTTTTCCATGAACTTTTTGAAGCATCCCCATATACATATATTTATATTTATTTGTGCATAAATTATATATGTATGTTTCAACTTTTTTGTAAATATTATCAGATTATAAATACTATAAAACATTCACATAGAATTTTAAAAAGATGTGTTGAACTAAATACAAATAAAGCTTCTAATATTTCTGCCTACATCATCTTATGAACCCCTGGGGTGCCCAGACTGCTCCTAAGACCTCTGGTTTATTTATTTATTTATTTATTTATTTATTTTTGTCTTGTCTTTTTCCGTGTCCGGCAACGGATCGCAACCCTCAGTGTTGCCCCCGTA
>NW_007740900.1:0-870 GCF_000696425.1 Galeopterus variegatus | reverse complement strand
AGACCTCTGGTTTAGACCATGTGTTTTTTTATCTTATGCAGTGACTTGATAACCTAATCCACTTGTGAGATGTGATTCTGCTGAAACACCAACTATCTCAAATCCACGAGCAAGGAGCACTTGAGTGAGTAGCAGTTTTAGTACTAGGAAGAGTATAGCAGTGCTCATCTGTGTATCTGCATTCTAGCACATTTACGTGACTGTATTTAGCTCCTCTTTCTTGTTTGAAGGGAAGAGGAATAGAAATCCAGAGAAGGGAAGGGGATTACCTAAGGCCACACAGAACTGGGACTAGAACCCAAGCCCCTGATCCCTGAGGCCACAGCCAGGGATCCAGGCTGTCACTGAAAAGCCTAGGTCCCTGGGTGGCTCCTCCTCTGCAAATGGTGACACGGCTGGACAGATGCCAGGCTTGGAGCTCCAGCTCCAGCAGGACACAGGGGAGCCTAGAATTGGCTTCTCAGGAAGGAGAAGCCCCTAAACCCCCAAGGGGACCAGAACTTACTGTGGGAGCTGATGTATTCAGGGGTCTTGCCCGGTCCCAGGGGAAGGGCCTCCTCATAGTAGTCCTCGGGTGGAGGCTTGTTCGGGAGTGGCGGAGGCAGGTCGGCTGCCTGCAGGGGATGAAGGAGGTATGTGAGACCAAGAAGGCTAGGGGAGCAGGCAGAGCTGGAGGTGGGTGGCTGGAGGAGAGGGAGGTGGGAGCTCCTGGAAGGCAGGAGGCAGTCTCAATGTGAAACCATAACTTTTAATAGAGTCACAGTGCTGGCAAAATTGAGAGCATATTTGTCCTGGGCTTCTTACCCACATTTTTAAAGCATCAGGGCTCCTCTGCAATGTCTGGACTCCTCTGCAATTTTATGGACTGCC
>NW_007740899.1:24613-27848 GCF_000696425.1 Galeopterus variegatus | reverse complement strand
GCACAGGCAACCAAAGGAAAAATAAACAAATGGGATTATATAAAACTAAAAAGCTTCTGCATGGCAAAAGAAACAATTAACAGAGTGAAAAGACAACCAACTGAGTGAGAGAAAATATTTGCAAAATATACATCTGACAAAGGATTACTATCCAGAATATACAAGAAAGTCAAACAACTTTATAGCAAAAAAAAACAAAAAACAAAAAACAAGTATCCCAATTAAAAAATTGGCAAAGGAGCTGTATAGGCATTTCTGAAAGGAAGATATACAAATGACCAACAGACACATGAAAAAATGCTGAACAGCACTCAGCATGTGGGAAATGCAAATCAAAACCACACTGAGATACCATCTCACTCCAGTTAGGATGGCTGATATCCAAAAGACTGTGAATGATAAATGCTGGCAAGTTTGTGGAGGACAAGTAACCCTCATACACTGTTGATGGGACTGGAAAATGGTGCAGCCCCTACAGAAAATGGTATGGAGGTTCCTCAAACAATTACAGCTAGATCTACCATATGACCCAGCTTTTCCACTGCTGGGAATATACCTAGAGGAATGGAAATCATCCTGCCAAAGGGATACCTGTACTCCCATGTTTATTGCAGCACTATTTACAATAGCCAAGAGTTGGGAGCAGCCCAAATGTCCATCATCAGATGAGTGAATAAGGAAACTGTGGTATAGCTACACAATGGAATTCTATTCTGCTATAACAAAGAATGAAATACTACCATTCACAGCAACATGGATAGACTTAGTAAAATTTATATTAAGTGAGATAAGTTAGGCACAGAAAGAGAAATACCATATGTTCTCACGTATTTGTGGTAGCTATAAATAAACAAGCAAACAAACAAACAAATGGTGGGGGGAGGTGGGGGAGAAGACACAACAATTACAACAATTCCTTGAACTTGTTAAGACAAGTGAACAGATATGATGTTGAGGGGTGGGAGGGGGTAGAGGTAGGAGGGGTAAAGGAATCGGTATAGGGACACAAAAATCAACTACATTGAATATTGATAAATTAAAATAAAACATATCTAAATAAAAATTAAGTAAATAAAAGAATAACTTCACCATCAGATGTAAGGAATAGGGGACCAACTTAAAGATATTCACAAATAGGCCAGTGATGGGCATGGGTAAATTGTTGATAATTTCAAGTGTAGTTTGCAGAAGTGTTAAGTTTTGTCTCTTGCAAGCTCTATTTAGTTTTACCAAATAGTGGTTCAGTGTTCTTTCCATGTTTCCTTTTTCTGTAACTAAAAAAAAAAAAAAACAACAAACAAAAAAAAACGGTAACATCAGTTTTGGTGTACTCAAATTCTTGGGAAAAGAGTTTTGAATGCAATACTGAGTTTTATTGGTTACTTCTTTAGAAAGATGATGGCTGATAGGAGATCTTTTTTATTAAACACAAAGAATAGCATTTTATTCTGTGCCTTAGAATTTTTTTGACAGAATTGGCAACAATTCAGTTCACCAGAGCCATAGGACTGCAGCCACTAATGCACTTTAAAACAGGGTTTTTGTTGATATTGACTTGGAGGCTGTGTTAAATATCCTGCCCACAGCTCTGAGGATTTGGGTGCAAATCTATAAAGCTATTCCACATTTGTATTACTTTCTTTCAAGATGATTGGTGATTACCAATGATGTGCTTATAAATCATATATGATTTTACAAATAGTATTAGATTCAGGAGTATTAAGTTAAGATTTCCAAATAATAAATCAGCCATACTTTCCCTATAAACATAGAACTGGTGAAGAGCTTAAAGATTATCTTAATTTTTACAAATAGTATTAGATTCAGGAGTATTAAGTTAAGATTTCCAAATAATAAATCAGCCATAGTTTCCCTATAAACATAGAACTGGTGAAGAGCTTAAAGATTATCTAAATTCTAATATTTTAAATTAATTCTAATTACAAATATTATCTACAAATACCTTCTTCATGTGAAAACCTCAAAGAGTGCAAATGAGGTCAGTGTCCCCTTTGACACCTCTCAGTTTCCCAAGCAACCATGAGGATTCGTTATATTACCAGTTTGTTCTGCAGTCTTCCAAACTTTTCTTGATACAGTTGCTAAAAACATGCAATATTATTTAGTACATATTCAGTAAATACCATCATGTTTTTTTGCAACTTGCTTTTTATATTTAGTGACATATGTTAGAGGTCTTTGCATATTAGTAGGCATAGAGCTACTTCACAATTTTTATCTGATACAGAGTATTTCATCATACAGATGAGCCATACTTGGGGTATTACCTAGAATAACTGCAATTCTGGTTTAGAAATTTCATTTTTATAAACTTATCAACAGAATCATCTTTATTTCTTCATGTGGTGTATATCCAAATATAAGAAAATATGCATAATGAGTTGATTAAATATATAAGTAATTTACTTGAAAAAATAAGCCTTTACTTTCTAGAAAAAAATAATTAATTTTAATGATGTTTGGGTGCACTGTCCATGAGTTCTTCCAGGTCCTGGAATCAAGTTGGGTCACAATGGTCTGGTGATCTGGGCCAGACATTTGGTTAACCTCGTTTGGGTCCTCTTTCCCTCTTGACTTGGAAGAACAACATCACTTGAACTGTCTTGTGTTTGAGGAAAACTAGGACCACGTCATGTGTATTTTTGGATCACTAATATGTCTTTGTGGCCACATACTGTCAGCTTGATGTTGTTGCAAAGTTGTGTAGGAATAAAAAAAAAATACAAGAAATTCAATGAAATATTCACTGGGCACTGAGTAGAGGCATGGAACTGGGCTCGGCATTTGTCATGTGTTATATAACATCTGCTCACAAGAAACCAATGTGGTAGGTTTATTTAACTTGATTTCCATATGAGGAAATGGAAGTTGAGAGAGTGACTAGTAACTACAGGGGTTCCCTAGATTTCTCTACTTCTTTCCACCACGTTGTCTCAGAACTTGGCAGAAGTCAGTGAATGCTGGAGCAAAAGAGCCTCTTGGGAGACGTGGGATTTAAGTTAGGTCAAAAAAGGTGGCTGAGATGCAGTTGAAGAGGAGATTTAAAGAGAGGAAGGAGTGTGTGCAAAAGCACAGATTGAGACGGGTTTCACTCAAAAGTAGTTTATTCGGATTGACCTTCAACAGAGTCATGTCTGGCTAGTGTTGGGGATCATGATTTTGGAGGATAAAAGGCTTTGGCAAGAAATTCTTAGGGGCCTCATGAAGAACACAA
>NW_007740899.1:7119-24603 GCF_000696425.1 Galeopterus variegatus | reverse complement strand
ATGATTTTGGAGGATAAAAGGCTTTGGCAAGAAATTCTTAGGGGCCTCATGAAGAACACAACAGCCAGAAATCAAATGTCAGGAGCTAAAATGACTCCCTGTGTCTCTCTAGAAAATTCAGTGTCTTCTCTTTTTCTTAACTTTCCTGCTACATGCTTTTTTTCTTTGCAGAATGGCCTGTTTGCTCATTCAGTGTGGTCACAACAGCCACAGCAGGGATGCACCAGCATCACTGAGCCTCAATGCCATATTTCACAGACTAGATATCCATCCCTGGTCCAATCAGTGTGATGAGGAAAATGCTTTGTCTTGGCCTGGGAGCAGGTTCTTTGATAATATGGCACAGATAGCTTCTCTAAAAAGGAAATGATTGGTATTTTAACCTCAATGAGCAAGAGAAGTGAGAGGTCAATGTAGTCAGACTTACTATGGAATATTTTGAAGGCAAGTGGAAACACATGCAGTTGACCCTGCAATTGGGAGGGGAAAGTTTGCAAGGATAGAGGGCTTGGTGTAGGAAAAGTTGAAAGGGTGGCAACAGGCACAGACATGAGCTAAGGGATAATGGCAGTGGTGTAGGCATAGGGTATAAGGACTAGATTTAGACAGATGGGAGAGGAATGGTAATTGCAGAGGAGACAAGGAGTTGCTGTGAAAGAAAGACGAGCAGGATTTATTGACTGGTTATAAAGAAAAGGCAGTTTTTAGCTCTATGAATGGGGACAAGGTGGTATGCCTTTGGGAGATGAAAAAAAAAAAAAAAGAAAAGGAGGAGGAACCTGATTTTCAGGAATGAGATAATGCATCTGATTGGGGAATGCTGTCTCAGGTTCAGGTGTGGTATGCAAATACTAGCCATAAGGCTACAAGTGGGGTGTGCAGAGTGGATTGGGTATAATGTGAATCCATGTTAATTAGAAGTTAACGAGATAAGAAGAGGGTAGAACTTTGCAGAAAAATGGAAAGTCAGTGGCCAATAGCCTTATGTTCAAATTTGCAACATGGTGGAATATTCTGTCTCTGTGTTTCTAGAAAGGATTTTACTAAACTTCCAAGTGGCTAGGTCAGGATTATCAGATGGTGAAATACCTGAAAAATATCATGGCTGAAGAGAAAATCTGGGGGCTTGCTGAAGCACAGTGATAATAGATGAGTTCCCTCCAGTAGGGAAAACCCTGGAAGCATGTCCAATACTCATGATGGGTAAGACTGATCCTGGAACCTGCTTTAAAGCCTGTGCTAGGCTGATGGCCAATGATTCCCAAAGCATGCCTTGGACTACAGATGCAAACAGGAAAAAGTTAAAATTTCAAACCCATGGCTAAATATTTCTTCCTCTTGTACTAATAGGACCTAGCTTTTCCCTAATGCAGGCAACATCAGTCTGAAAGAATGGTTGTGTTTTGGCCAAACCATGAATTTCTCTTTGAGACCCTGCCAGTTCCTGGTGGAAGCCAGGAAATATATTTTTAGGCCTTTATAACTTGGTCTAAGGGAACTATGTACCTTCTAATGGTTGTCGTTCAACGGATATAAATAGAACCTTTAAAGAGACAAGCCATATGCTTTATAACAGTTACTTTATTTAACTCCAGGTCTGATTTACAAGCACTTTCATTCCTAAAAACTGCTCTATTTTATTCATTAACAGTATGCAATGCACATAAGAGTGCTTTTTAACTTGGCTGTGGAATCAGAAGCCAAGAATACTTTCTTCTTAAAAGCTTGTGATAAGGTCAAATGCTAAAGGCCCATAGTAATTGTTTTAGCTGTTCTCTTGGAATTGAAAACAAATGTTATCTAATACCCAACAAGTAGTGTGCTGTTAGTAATGTACTTATATAGCACAATTTCAATTTCCTCATCATTTGTATGCATTATGTTTAAATTAAAAGTGGTTCTCTAATTGTAAAAAATTAAAAGAATTGGTTTTTACTATTTGAGATCACATTTATACCATTTTGTATCAGAGGATTGCTATAGTGAAAATTAAAATAACAAACTTATAATGACATACTTTAGACCAGCATAAAGATATGCTGCATGCTCACCAGAATGATGAAAATTGAAAGGACTAACATTATCAGCTTTTCACAAAAAATATAGATACCTTGAACTCTCATGCATTGCTGTTGGGAGTGTAGCTTGGGCACAATCACTTTGGAAAACTGTTTATTAGTGTTTATTAAAGCTATACATGTGTCTACAGTGTGAGTGTAAGAGAAATGAACACGAATGCTCATCATAGACAGTTACAAGAATGATCATGAAGTTGTATTTGCAATAGCCCCAAACTGCAAACAACCCAGAGGATAGATACACAAATTATATTCACAAAATAGAATACTATTCAGCAATAAAAAAGAATGAACTATTAATATATGCTACAAGATGGATGAAATCTCATAAATGTCATGTTGAATGAATGAAGTTTGACACAAAAGATATATATGATTCCATCTATATAAAATTCAAGAAAAGCAAAATTAACCTATGGTAATGGACATCAGTATAGTAATCTACTGTCCTCCTGGGGAGTGCAATGCCTGGAAAGGGGCATGTGACAATTTGGGGGTGATGTAGAAATCTTCTAGACATTGGTCTGTATGGTGGTTCCATGGGTGTCTACACAAGTAAACATTCATTCCACTTTGCACTTAAGGTTAGAATACATCCCCATGGGTATGATATACCTCAGTAAAGTATGAAATATGTGTTCCATGCCTCAGAATGACTCAAAACAAATTATTTTCCCCTTTTCAATTCCACAGAGAAGGGAGAGGCTAAGTCTAGTACAAAAGGTTGATCCTGGGCCAAACCAGGGAGGAGATGATGCAATTTAAGTATCCAAGCAAATACAAAGGGACTGTAACTTCCCTTTATTTATTGCAAATAAGTAAATTTGTTCTACTTGTGAAAGTAGTAAAACAGTGTGGCTTAGGAGAGATCCCATTTTTTTTTGGGGGGGGGGCTCTACAACAATTAATAATATTTTTATATTTTATTCCACATCATATCAGATACATTGAAAATTTTTTTCAATTTTAATTTTAAGCCGATTTTTTACTTTAAAAATGTTCATGTCTATGTGTCCATATAACCATTCATGTAAATAGGATCCTATGCATGCTTGTGGGTTTTTTTAGTACAGTCTATTTTCTTTTTACATTTTCCCTATTTCATCTACCCCCTTCACTTTACCTCTTTATCACAACCTATTGTGTGTAAAGAAAATATATAATTATTTAAGCTCATATAATAAGACATAGTTATTACATAACCATGTATGTGTATGGGTGTATATATAAAGAACCCCCCCCATTCATAGGTAAGTATAGATTTCTTTGTCTTTGTGTTACAAAAGATGGTATTATGTTATACAAACTTTCCTGTACCTTGTTTTTATTCATTCAGTAAAAATTCATGGAAGTTCCTATACGTCAACTAGGTTGTTATGGTGCCCCAATAGTCCATAGTGTGGATATACCATACATTATTCAACCAATCCTTTGTTTATGGGTTTTGGTTGGGCATTTTCAGTGTATTGCAGTGAGAGAGTTTTGGACTAAAAAGCAGCAATCAGGATTTGTCTCTTAAATTGTCTGAGCCCATGTCTCCTCATTCATCAAAGGGGGGATAAATTTGTACTTACAGGGCAGGTGTAAGAATCAAAAAGGTTGTATAGAAGAATACATGTATTTGGTGTGGTGGGAAGAGCTTTGCCACGGTTAACAATTAAAGTTTACTTCTGTATAGTGCTTGCTGTGTGTGAGGCACTGTTCTAAGGATTTTCAGTGTATTATTTAATCCTTATAATAATGAAATGATGCACTGTGTGTTATTATTTTTCCCTTCTTACAGATGAAGGGATTAAGAAAAATTGAGATAACTTGTGCAAGGTCAGTAAGAGATCTCAGATTTAAATCCTGAATTTCCCACTTGAGACTCTGATTTATCCACCATGCAATATTACGTCTCGAATATGTTCACTATACCTTTTATTTTATGTGATTAGTCATTGGTAACATTGAATAGAATGGTTCTCAGGAAAGTGATGTAATTACATTGTCAGTCATAAACAATGTAACAATAAAAAACAGAAGAAAGGTGTATTAGACAGTGTTGTGGAAACTCACTGAAGCTTGAATTGTGTCCCCGAAGTTTTATGTATTAGAAACTTAGCCCCCATGTGACTGTTAAGAGGGTGGTAAATCCTATTATGGTAACTGAAAGGTGGAACCTTGAAGAGGTGATTGATTGTAGGACCATGCCTTAGTGAATGGATTAAAAATGGTGGTCAGGGGTGTGGTTCTAAGGGTTTAAAAGAAGAGAGAGGACCATGGACCTCTAAGCCTCTGAAACTGTAAGAAAATAAATGTTGTTTTCTTTATAAATCATCCAATTCCATGTATTTAATTATAAGCAACATAAATGGACTAATACAGACAGCTATTTACATGTGTAGGAAATCATCCCAAAATGAAGTAGCTTTAAATGACAACCAGGTATTTGCACCATGATTCTGTGAATCAGCAGTCTGGCCTGGGCTCAGCTGGATGGTTCTTCTGTTTTGTCTGAGCTCACTCAAGCATCTCCGATTATCTGCTGAGTCAGTTAGACAGCTCTGCTCTGGAGATTAACTGTCAGCTGGGTAACAGCAGCAATTGAGCCTTGAGGCTTTCATCCTCCAGTAGACTTTTTCAGGCTTATGCAAATGATAGTGTTATGGTTTCAAGAGGGAAAGTGGAAACATACAAGGACTCTTGAGGCCTGTGGTTAGAACTGGCACAGTGTCACTTCTACTACATTCTCTGAATCAACACAAGTCACAAGGCCATCCCAGATTCAACCACTGAATGGGGATTCTTTCCAAGTCATATGGCAGAGGGCAAAGATACAGGGTGATGAATAACTGCAGCTATTTCATTCAAGGTAGGAAGCAAAGAAAAAAAAATTATTTTACTACTTTAACTCATTCCATAGAGCCCTTATGCTGATTTCTTATTAGTACTATGTGTTTATGTGTCTACATGTGTGCACGTGTATGTGTATCTTCTGCTGAGAGTGTTTCCTATATATTTCTCCTTTTGTTTGAAAACAGCTGGTTTGTTTTCTTTTCTAGGGGCATTTCTTTCTGAGATAGTGTTTTACTTGTTCTGAATGTCTAAACTGAATTGATTCTCTCCACACTTTAGAGCTACCCTCACTCTCTCAAAGTTCCTCTGTCTCCAAAGACTTTAATCTCTACTTCTCAGGTAGCCAGAGGACATGACATTATGTTGTGGCAGCAGACCTGTTTGGCTCTATTATCAAGCTATCAAAACCAAATTTGGTAACTTGGATGACTTATAATGCATGTATTACACACTTCCCAAAGAGCAGTATCATACTTTCTTTCCAAGACAAGTACACCTTCAACATCTTCTCTCAATACTCTCAGTTTTAGAATCCTTGCCCCATTGTGCTAAAGGACACACATTTATCAGATGAGTAAACTGAGGCAATGGACTATATACACTAGTTTAATATAGCGTTAATCGAATGAGATGCATGGGTTTTTCATTTCTTGGTCCTCAGCCATATAAATTCTCTAATTTGATTTTTAGCTTCCTCTGTGTTTTTCTAGAAACCATTTTTTTTTCTTTCAAAATCTTAAAATTTTATATTCTTTAACTCATTCATTCGACATGACATTTCTTCTAAGAGACCTAGACACAGAGAAATGATGATACCTTTGGATAAGGAACTTTAGAAAACCATGCTAAATTAGAGGCTTAGTGAATATGCTTTCTTTTTGTTTTTAGTCACATGGCATTGTAGATGAAATCATGGATTCAGGAACTGGCCTGACTAGGATTCAAACTGCTCTTTCACCATTTACAAGGTGTATGATCTTAGGCCATTTAGTACAACACGCACACACTCTAGCCTAACACCTGGAACATAGTAGTAAATGCTCATTAAGTGTTTATTATTATTATTGTCATTATTATTAAAAACAAGGGGAAGCACAGGAAATACCCTTCTTAAGTCAGATCAGGAGTGGTGACTACATCACAGAGGATCCCTTGTGTAGAAGGTCTTGTGTTTCTCCACCTTAGCTTTAGGGTTTTCTTTCATGTATCCAGATGGTACATGCATAACCCTTGGGAAAAAGCCAATGAGATCATACATGCAAAGTGCCCAGTGCAGAATCTGGAAAGAGTAAGTGCTGTGTAAATATTACCTTTCCTCCTCTTCTACTCCCTCTCCTCAGGACTGAACAGCTTTTAAACTAACCCTGTGTCTGAGGTTGGATTCTCCAAAAGCAGACTCTGAGATAAGGATTGTGTGCAGGTGATTTATTAGGTAGGGATCCAAGGAGAGACTGGCAAGGGAGTGGTGGAAACAGGCCATGGAAGGGGAAGAATACAAATAAGGATTCCATTTCAGGGGAAGTCCCAGCCTCAGCATGACTTCACAGGGTACTCTGGAACATAAACAGCACCTCAGAGTATGTCCTGCCTGAGGCAAGGGAGCTTGCCTTCTGAAATCCTGCACCAGACTGTAAATGAGTCTGGGCCGTTGTTGGTTGAATATAACTTTCCAGGCACTTCCAGAATCTCGTACTGTTAGGATTGATGCAGTAGCCCAAGGCAAATTACTTAAGAAGGCTGCAGTGCAAGCAGTTGGAAACAAAGCATGTAGAAGCTGGAGATGGGTGCGTAGAACCCGCAAAAGGGATGGAGGTGGTGGATCTGGGTGGCAACAGCAATGTCTGCAGAACCCCCTCAGGGTTTATAGTGGTTAGGTCAGCAAATCTCTTGTTAAAATGGTGGCCTTCTGATGGGAAGGGCAAAGATTTAGGTTAAAGTCATGCATTATTTTTGTGAGTAGGTACTAAGGCAATATCAATCAACAGAAATGAGGTCCCTCTTTGAAAGCAAAATACCCAGATCTGGTTCAAGTTTCAGTCTTCCCTGTTAATTTTCTGCCAGACACAATCTGAATGTGGCTGTGAGTATTTGATTAGGGCATTAGAGAGTGAAGAAAGACAGTGTGCCAGAATCAGCTTTAATATTATTCCTTGTAGAAGGACACAATTGTTGGTTAATTTTCAGGCTATATAGGACTATTTCTCCTAAAAGAATGGATAAACTGAGTGATTTGTTTGTGAGGAGATATAGTCTTATCATTTTAACTAGAGCTTTTAGGAAAAAGAAACTTAGAAAAAAAAGCAGAGAAAGGTTTGGGAAAATTTTGGAATTTAGGACGAATTCTAAATCTTTTTTTTAAAGAAGAGATGAAATACTAAGAGTTTCATGGTTATATGTTAAAATCTAAATATTTTGGTTCCATAAATTTTCAGTTGTGGTTTTTAATTGAGAAACTGTAATAATGAAAAAAAAAGGATTCAATTTAAATAAGATGGAGTTATTAGAAACAACAAATTTCCAGGAAGCTGTTTATGATCTTTGACATATTAAAAAGGGCATTTATGTTTCTGAAAGGGTGATCAATTTTAAGGTGTAATTATTTCTAAAGCACCTCAGTTTGAGGTCTCTTGAAAAATTAGAGCTTTCTTATATTCAATTTTGAATATTTTGGAGGTAAGTTAATTTCGGAAGTGATTCATGGCTTGTTATTATTTCTACATTATTAAAGACCTGTCCGTCATTGGAAGCAATTGGAAAGAAAACTTTGCCTGAAGCTGAATGAGAACTAGAACCAGAATCTTAAAAGATGAATAGTGACGAGATTCCAAATTGAATGAAGGCTGTTGAAATTATGTAACATCTTGGAACCTATTTTGATTGACAGAAAGTATCATAAATGCAGAGCTCCCCTTTCCTTTGCTCCGTGCTTCTCTGTGCTTTTAGGTATGTCCAGTCTGAAATCTGAGCCTCCATAGAAGACATGTATTCATGTATGTCAGTCTGAAATAGCTAAGATCAGACAGCCTGTCTGTGTGTGTGACTCCAGTAAGTCCCATAACCAGAATGGCCTGAGCCTCAGTTTGTCTCTTGATTATTGGCAGATTGCTGTCTGTGTCATTTCTCTGACATGACTGTTTGAGCATATTAGCTTTGCCCTTCCCTGATTATCCATGCATACAGTGTTATCCATTCAGAATTAATGACCATAAGGACAGTGGATTAAAAGCCTGAGGAACTGAGGCTTAAGTCTGCTGCTGGAGATTTACTGTCATTGTTTTAGGTGCAAATTATTACGAGGCAGGCCAAGTCACTTCAATTCCTGGCTTAGTACATTTAGTGAAGAGTTATCTGAGAAGCAGTACATTTTCCCCAACACAGCTGGGAAATCAAACATACAGGGAGCTGTTGAAAACTGGGATTTAAGCTTAAGCCTATCATCCCATATCTGATGGGCATCATCTTGTATCCGTGAAAATCTGACACTGGAGAAGTGAAATGAGGGCTTAGAAGAATGCTTTCAAGGTGAGTAGCAAAGCCAGTCTTACTTCTTTAGTGTTTCACATTTAATACCTTTCAATTTTTACTTAATTGATTAAAGAGAAAATCATTTAATAATTCATAGCAGAGATTGCTACTATAAATATCTGTATCTTCTATGTTACAATATCTAATTTATTTTACTTTATGATTTGTGATCTGTTGGCTTTTGCAGCCTTATGCTTCAAATGATTTTACATGTATAAGGTGGTTGGTAGATAGATAATCTTCATCATATTTTTTTGCCATTTTTGAATGGCTTTTTTAACGTTTTTTTTTTTTTTATCCCTTAAAGAGTAATTAGGAAAGACTACCAATAAAGTTTACTTACAGAAGTTCCATGCTTAACTGGTAGTGAAATGACACATTTAATCTTCCTTTCAGTCAGTCAACAAATACTTTCTGGACTCAACAATATGCCAGGGGCTTTGCTAGCTGCTGGGAATTCAGAGATGAAAAGATATAGTTCCTTTTATTCACACGATTTATAGAAGTGATACAAACAAAACTTCTAATTGTCTTAGTCTGTTCAGACTGCTATAACAAACATACCTTAGAATGGGTAATTTATAAGCAACAGAAGTTTATTGCTCACAGTTCCTAAGTTGGGGTAGTCTAGGATCAAGGCACAGCACATTCAGTGTCTGGTGAGGACCTGTTCATCTAGATGGTCCCTTCAAACTGTGTCCTCACATGACAGAGGTGCAAAGGGACAAACAGCCTCCCTCAAGCCCCTTTTATAAGGACACTCATTCCATTCTTGGGGGTGGTGCTCTCATGACTTAATCACCTCCCAAAGGCCACTCCTCTTATTACCATAAACTTGGGGATTAAGTTTTAACATATGAATTTTGGGGAGACACAAACATTTGTACTATAGCACTGATGGGAGGCCTAGGCCAGGTACAGTGGAATCCTCAAGGAGAAAAGCTTTATGTCTGCCAGGGAGAGTAGAGAGGGGAACCTTGGAGCTGGAGCTTGGTTCACAGAAAGGAGCTTGCCAGTTGGATGAGAGGAGGGTGTCATTCAAATCAGGGGAAACAACATGGTCAAATGCACAAAGGCCTGCCAGAGTTTCCAGAACCTATCAGTGACTCTGAGTTATTGGAGAATGAAGAGTAAGACAAGGTATGGCTGCACCTGAGAGGCATAGCTGAGTGGAGGTCAGATGATAAAGAAACCATATGCTGTTCAAAGTGGTTCCTATATATTTTTCCATCATTATTAGAAGGGCATGTGCCCTTCTGGAGGGATCTGACATGGTTAAAAGAACAGGAAAGGGAATTTTCCAACAACACAGATTACATAGTTTTAAATGAGACACAAATCAGGTCTGCTTGTCCCCAAAGCTTTCAGAGTTGGAGTGGATTTTGTGATGATAAAGTTTGTGGTGACTTCACTTGCTTGCTGCTGGAAAGACGGCTGGAATTGAGAATGCCCTTGGATGAAAGGTATCTGTTGCCATGAATTTAGGAAGTTGGGTATATTTTCTCATTGGCAGGTCAATACTGACAGCTGCCTTTTGCAAGCTCTTTGAAAAGGCAGGAAGTTCAGAAGTGCACTAGGTGATGTTATTACTTGAGGGTGTCAAGCAGATCTCCAGATACTCAAGACGTGAAAGACAGGGAGTAAAAAAACATCACTGACGAAGGAGTGAGGTTAGAGTGCTACATCTGTCCTAGCCCGAGTAAAAAAGAAAGAAATTCTGTGGTGGGGGTAGGGAGGACTCGGCTGCCTCCTGATCCACCTGCCCAAACAATCATGGAGGACCTTGGCCAACCTTGACTCCTAAGGGGCATTGCTTGGCATCAGGCATCTGCTATCTCAGTGTCCTTTGAGAGTGTGGCTCTTTCAGTCTGTAATGCACAACTACCCAGATTTCTCAGAAGGTGTGAAACTACTGACTACACTTGGGAAAACTACACCTAAATGTTGGTTGAGTCCTGTGTTGGAGCTCCACAGGGGATGGAGGAAAAAGGATGAAAAGCAGGTCATATAAATTGGTAATGGCTAATTCTAACCCAGTGATCTCATCTAACTTTAGAATAAATGTGTGCTTCATTTTGATGAAGATTTCCCCCTTATTAAGCAGCTGTTTCAACGCAGCCGGACCACACCATTTCTAAGATTGCTTTTAATAATACCTCATTAGCACACCAAGGCAAATTGAATTCTCACTTAATTAACCCTCTGCTGTATAGAACACTGTAGAATTTCATTGGTCAGTCCACTTCTGATTGATAGAGATGTTTGTGGAGAAAATGACCTTTATCAACACTATGTCTTCCTCTCATGGATGTAATTAGTATCAATTTGATAGATTTGAAATAGCAGTCTTTACAGTTACATGGTAGTTTTGTTTTGCCTTGCTTATATTTAGGTGACCACATTTCCTGGTTTATCCGGGACAGTCCATTTTATGCATGTTTTTTCAGTATAATTCTTAGCAGTATAATTCTTAGCCGTGCCCCTTTTCACTCTCTAAAGTATTCCACTTTGGACAAAAAATGATGTGGTCTCCCATAGCAGATGCTGTGAGCGTTCTACTCATATCTGTCAGACCTAACCATTCCTGAATATTCCTGTTGACATTTATTCTGTCCATATTGTATGCAGAGTGCTCTAATGAGTCTACAGAAACTCTTGGCCTGCTCACCTGGCAGGCTGCAAAGCATCCCTCAACCAATAACTGAGAGGAATTAATGGTCAAATTTCATTTGCTTTTCCCTATGGATGTCCAGTTGCTCCAGCATTATTCATCTAGAAAATTTCCTTTTTCTATTACATTTTATTGGCACCCTTTTCAAAAATTAAGTTACTTTATATGCATTGGTCTATTTCTGGACTCTCTTCTGATACATCGATCTACCCTTATATCAATACTAGACTGCCATAATTACCTCCAGGTGACTTTCATTTGCCATCAGGGTGGAGAGTCCCAGTTTAGACACAGCATGGTTCATTGGCTGGGGCTGAATGCATTGCTGGTCTAAATGAATTTGGAGTTTTACTCATAAATAAGAGAGGGTGAGTACTGAGTTGACAGCTAACAGTGCCTGCCACACATATATTTAAATTATGTAGTATATTAAGCAATATATTTGTTCCAAATAGTGCTTTTTTCTATTCACTTTATATAACTTATTTTCTCCCCAAATTCTCCCATGAATCTTGGACACATTAAATTTGTGACCACTGAAACATCTTGTGGAATCATCTAATAGAGTTTTCCAGAACCAATATTTTTCCCTTCTATTTATATTGAGATGCTGTAGTTTGATAATTCCTCGAAGATGGAACCACAGATATTTTAGCTCAAGCCACAAGTAACATTTGAATAAATTCGGGCAGTTTTTTGTCTTTTTGTTTTTTTGCCGTTAATCCTGCACGTATTAGGGAGTCTCTGAAACAATTTATTGTATCGATTTTTAAAGTCATCCTTAAAAGACCACTTTAAATTATACACAACACTTGTAACTGTGAGCTTATGGCCACCTGGGAATAACTACTAAATCAGTGTTTTTTATTATTATTATTATTATTATTATTATTATTATTATTATTATTTACTTTCTGATATGCTAGTTCTATTTAAGTAAACCTCTACAAGTATCCAAACTAGGATTAACTGAAGTTATTTCAGGCTAATGAATCTTCCTCAAACATTGTTCTGTTGTTCAAAATAAAGTAATTAAGAAAACCCTAGGGGTAACATGAGTCACTTTTTTAGGACTTGACTAGAAATCAGCCCCCTCTTCTGAGGGATGCTTATCAAGAAAGAAACATGTCTCTATTTGAATACAGGCTTAAATAATTATCTGATTAGCTGTTTTTGTACTTGTAACTTCTTTTGACTATAGTTTAAAGTGGTTATTTTAAATAGCTCGAAAACACAACCTAATATGGTCGACTTATTTTATAGAACTGCGAGAAACGTTTTGGTTCAAATAATGCGTACTTTTTCTAGAAGATCCCTGCATATCACGCATTCAAACCTAACTAAATTTCCAGGACATGGGGAAATGATGTGATGTGTCTTAGTTGCTGAAGATTCACTTTATCTTGAATAATGAAATTACAGAGCTACCTAGAATTGGACTTAATTGCACAATATTGTGTTTCCTTTGCCAATTAACCCAATGGAGGTTTGAGGTAATAGATATGAAAAATGCTTTGTGATCTGAAAAGCACTAGGAAGTTGTTAATCGTTGTCATTACTATATTGGAAAAACTACCAGTGGCCACTCACAATGGAGAAAAAAGTCTTAACAATGAGCAAAGAACACCTTAACCCTTAGGCAAGTACTTCATCATCAAAACATTTTCCAATGACTGTGATTCATAGAGGATAAAAACTAACTCCGGTGTTTTTCAACCTGAAGGTCTTGACCCGTGAGTAGTTGCAAAATCAGTTTATTGGTTGTAGATCAACATTGAAAAAAGATGAACAGTAGAATAGAATATAACTGGATATACTAGAAAATATCAAAGATAGTAAGGATAAGTATTGCTTTGAGAAAATTCCTAGGTATATGTATATATTATATATAAAATACATATACTTACACAAACATTGGATGGAAATACTGAATTTTCTGATTCAAAAACAAAACAAAATAAATTCAATAACAATTCCATTGCCATAATCCTTGTTCGAAAATTTCTGAGAACGTTATAGTTGTTTTTTTAACTTAACAGTTATAATATTATTTAAATTGTGATACAAAATATTTAGGCTTTTACATATTATATGCTTATCATTTCTGCATCCATATAGAGCCTAAAGATTTTATCATTAATATTCTTCTCATTAAGCATGGAGTTACAGTTTAGTTCAAACAACTGTTAGAACCAGAGTGGGTTAGCAGAATGGCTGACTTACTATACACACAAGGGAGCCAGGAAGAGTGACTGAGGATAGGCCACCTGAAATCTCTGACCCACAGAATTAAAAATTATTGAGAATTAGGAACAAATAAAAAATATGTTAAGGAAAATAAATTAAGAGTATATAATTATACTTTATGTTCAATGGCAGTTTAATTTCTTCTGTGGGGTATATGTATTTCATAATTGATTTTTTAAATCTAATATATATTTAAAAATATTATTTAGAACATTTTTACACATATTTCCTGTAACAGAGACTATATCAACTAACTATTGCTGTATAAAAAACCATCCTACATGTAGTGACTTAAACAACAACCATAGTGAATTCTGTGGGTCAGAGACTTTAGCTGGCCTATCCTGGGTGGTTCTTCCCGGCTCCCTTGTGTGTACGGTCATTCAGACATTCTGCTAAGCCACTCTGGTTCTTTTGGCTGGGGCTGGGGTACTTTAGCTGTCCCCTACCCTGATCATCTCTCAAACTCAGTGGACTAGCCCAGGCCTGTTCAGAGGACAGAGACAAGGCTCTAAGACAGAGTGAAAGTACGGAAGGCATGTGGAAGCCTGAATTGGAAGTGGTACAGTGTCACTTCAGCTGCATCCTCCTGGCTATAGCAAGTCATGGGACAGCCCAGATTTAAGGGGAGGGGAAAACAGACTCTATCTGTTAGTGGGAGAAATGGCAGAGTCACAAGATAAAGGTTAGAGATATAAGGAAGCCACTAATTAAGGCCGTCAATGCAATCAGCCTACTAGTTGCTTTTTTTCTCTCTACCCTTTCCATTGGAGCCATATAAAGGAGTCCTTCAGACAAATGTCCATAATGACCTTCTTCCCTGCTGAGCTCATAGTAAAAAGAAGATTAATGTGGAAATTAATCTAATCCATGCATTAATAAGAAGAACATTAATAAGTAGAGCATTAGTAAGTAGAATAACTGGGGCATTTTTTCTCTTGATTTGATTGTAATAAATATTTTACTTTTAAGAGTCTAATATTCCTAACAGAAGGGCTGTGTTGCTCTGAGAACATTGTGAAGATTGCCTTACTGACCAAATGCTTTTCTAAAAGGGTGTGGCTAAATGGAATTTGTAAATCAAACCAAATTTTGTATTTTGAGCCACAACTTTAAGGGATCCTCTTACATGTGTTTTCTTTCCATGGATGTCTCTAAATGTTCTAATTTTTAGATGGAGTGTTCCCCAAAGCATCCTTCAACTATAGAATATAATTGCCATATTTAGCTCAATACTTTGGCCAGAAAGGCTAACATGTCATTTAAAGTTTGCAGATAAAATGAATATAGTCTACTGAGAATAGTTTCATCAGCTAAATCTAGAAATAGCCAGGTATTGGAGTGATTTTTACAAAATCATTTGTTTCCTTTTGAACAAATTAGAAAGAAAATTAGAGGAAATTAGAAAGAACAGTGCTAAATACCTATTCATAGGGTAATAATTTTACAAGAAAAAATTGAACAACATATAGCATCCGTGTATACCTATCTTATCTGCCCTGTGAATTTTATAGTCTATTTAGTGAGTTAACATAACAAAGTACTTAGGATGTCTGACTCGGAAGACGGACTGCTTGGGTTTGAATTTGAGCTCCATTGCGTTACCTGTGTGTTCCACATGACTTAATCTTTTATATATGTCCTGGTAGAACAGGAATAGTAACTTCACGTGGTTGTTGTGAGGATTCAGTAAGCCAGCATGTGTGGAATACATAGGACAGTGACCAGTGCATGGTAAACAATAAATGTTAACTCTCACTGTCAATACTACCGCTGGTTTTTATTCCAATCTTCATGCATTTCCACCTACTCATTCCTCATTTGAACTCATATGTTGTGTGTCTATTCCAGGGGCCTGGAAGGTAGAGGTAAAAGACAAAGTCACTGTCCCCAAGTAGGTTTAAGTATTGGATGGATGAGCACCTCCCCCGGACTCAGTTGCACATGTAGTGATTCAATCCATATATGATAAATCAGACTTGAAGGTCATTCAGAATGTCTATGAAAGTTGTTTTTTTAAGTGATTTCACATGTACAATTTTCTGAAACAAGGTGCATGCTTTTTAAGTTGTTAATTAAAATGTATTGAATTCCCTGCGTTTACTCAAGTCTATACTCAACCTCTATGTTTCTCTGAATACAGACATTTTCCAATATTATGTAAGGCATGCCTTTTAAAAGGAACTTGTGTATAAAGAGTACATTAAGCCTAAGAACAGTGGCACATTCTTTACTCTTGTAGTATCTAAGCATTTTAATCTTTATTTGGTGATTTCTAATTGTTCCCTGAAAATGCGCCAACCTTAATATTGACTGAATTCCGCCACAAAGAAAAGCATTGGCTGATGCTTTTTCAACCAATCATGAAAAGCATTGATTGGTTATGGAGCTTGCCTGGAGAACAGGCTGTGTCAATACCATCAAATCTTTGTTATTAACTTGGCTTCTCGTGATTCTGTCCCACCCTTTTCTTGTCACGGATATGCATGTGCTTTGAAAGTGGTGAGCTAGGTGGTACAAAAAAGTTTGGTGTATGAATTTTATTTTATAATTGAAGAAATGTGTTTTGAGTTCAGTCTTTTCCTATCAAGTGCTAGATCCTCACAATCTAATTTGCATAGATTGTAATTTATTGGTTATGAAGAGTAATTTATTATCGCAGATTAAAATTAATTACTTTTGAGGAGAAAACATTTGAATTGAGAATTCTGATGCTTACTAGTTAAAAACGGGAAGGAATTTCACAGTTATCAAGTAATACATTATTTTTTTTCAACTTTAATGTTATTTTTCGCTTATATTACAATATGCTCATTGCTAAACCATGCATTGTTTTTCTATCTTTAAAATTTAAGGTCTACAGTTCTGCAAGTTTTAACAATTGTATACAGTCATGTAAACAACACCACAATCAAGATATACAACAATCTCACCTCCAAAATTCCCATACATTCCTTTGTAATCAACCTCTTCTCCCAGTCCCTGGCAAGCATTGATTTGTTTTTTTCCCTGTAATTTTATCTTTTCCAAAATGTCATATAAATGGAAACATGCAATATGTGGTTTTTGAGTCTGGTTTCTTTCATGCACCATAATATATTTGAGAGGTATCTATGTTGTTACACATATCAGTAGTTCATTTCTTTTTATTGCTGAGTAGTTTTTCACTGGATTGGATACACAGTTCATTTATCCACTCCCCAGTTGATACATATTTGTTTCAAGTTTTTGATAATTACAAATAAATCCAGTTAATTGTGGTTTTACTTGTTTTGGAGAAAATCAAATAAGATGTTAAAAGAAGTACTTTCTGCATGTAGGGGCAGGGTGTGGTAGGTAAGTCTCAGTCTAAAGGCATTACTAAAACATGTCTACTAAAAGCAAACATCTGTTGTCAACTGGTGTAATCAGGCACCTCAATAGTTCTCAAACTATATTCACATTAATTACCACTATTCTGTTGCTTAAATCCAAGATATGCCAGTATTTTTTCCAATTTTGATGATTAGGTTAATACCTTGAATTTTCTCAATCTTAAGTTTTTCTCTAGTAAACTGAAACACTCTGATATCTCACAGAGCATAAGCGATCACCGGGTTTGGCACACAATCATCACATTGATTTTTCTGAAGTTGAATCTAGAAATTTGGGGGTGGAACACATACCCATGTACCTTCCAGGAGTTCCCACCCTAAAAAAGAGTGTCATATGGAAAATTAGTCTATCAGGATGTTAACATAGGACTTCTTGTGTCCATTTTGGCCAAGTCCTGAAGACCACAACTGCTGCATTTCTTCATGAGCATCACCAAGCATGGCTGCTTGGGGGGAGCTAGTAATATTCTGATTCCCATCATACACCTCCAGTGTGTGAGACAGGGTCTAATAGGACCACTTTCAAGATGGCCTGGACTGCCCTCAGCCCACAGGAGCCCCCTTGACCAGAGATGCCTTATAGTTTATGCCTCCTGCCAATCTGGATTCTGCCCATGGTCAGCAATGGAAACATACAAAGGTATAAAGAAAGCTCGGCCTCCTTTGCCTCAAAGCCTGACAACCTTTGTGTTGCAATTCATGCTCCAGAGCTTCAGAGAAGAGATTAAACTTCAGCTGAAACAATATCTTT
>NW_007740899.1:4399-6821 GCF_000696425.1 Galeopterus variegatus | reverse complement strand
GACCTGAGATGGGGTACTCTTAAGAATCAACAAAAGCATGAAATAGAGGGAGAAAGAGAGAGAAAAGAGAGAAACAGACAGACAGAGACAGAGGGGGAAAGAAAGAGAGGACTTTAGACACCTGTCAAGCTTGCAGAGTATAATGCCATCTTATTACTGTAGCAATCAGGAGAGAAGGGAATGCTCCTACACTGTTGGCGGGACTAAAATTAGTACAACCACCATGTAAAGCAGTATGGAGGTTTCTCAAACAACTACAAATAGATCTACGATACTATCCAGTAATCCCACTTCTAGGTATATAGCCAAAGGAATGGAAATCATCATGTTGAAGGGATGCCTGCACTCCCTTGTTTATTGCAGCTCTATTTACAATAGGCAAGAGTTGGAACCAACCTGAATTTCCATTGATGGATGATTGGATAAAGAAAATGTGGTAGATATACACCATGGAATACTAGTCTGCCATAAAAAAGAACGAAATTCTGAAGCCAGTCACCTCCATACTGTTTTCCACGTAGAGGGAAAAATGCCACATGTCCTCACTCATAAGTGGGGGCTAAGAGAGAAAGAAAGAAGGCAAGAAAGACCATAGTGGTGGGTTGGACTTGCAGAGGGAGGGAGCACACCTAGGGTTGCAGAGGCGGATGGGGAGTAAAGCAGGAGGAGGGAAGTTGGGGATTAATTGGGTTGGGGACCCAGGAAATAATCACAAGTTTTGGTAGTGGGCATGCTGATAGTATTAATCTGGTTATCACATCTTGGACGTAAGTGATGACAATCAGCTTTGTACCCCATGAATATGCATAAAAAAAAAGAACTTCACTGCCTTTCTTATCTCTTAACTAAGTTCTCCTTTAAGTGTCAGAAACCATGTTAGCAAGATAAGGAAGGAGATGTCTAACCATACTATTTAGGGAAAGAGACAGTCACGTCCTTTTCCTTCCTCTAAGATTATGGCTTTGTTATTGGCCTTGAGCCTTATGAAAAGAAGCCTTAACATGAAACACACATGATTTTTCTATGAGACATTGATTACGACTGGGGTACCCGGGAAGGAGTAACTAGAAAATTCATGATGCTGTGTGTGTTTTCGTCTAGGAGTCAGAGAATAACCAAGCTACCCAATCCATTTGAGGAGAGATAGTAGGAGAAAGTACTTGATTATATCTCATGAGTCTTGCCTGTTTGTTTACTCAAAACTGTAGAATAATTGGGAGGACAAAAATATAATAAAATGCTGGAGCCTGACAAATGAAGACAGGAAACTTGCTTTTCTAAGGGCATAAGCATCCTAATTGGTATTGAGATTAATTCTCATTGAGATGTAATCTCTCACACAAACACACACACACACACACACACACACACGTGTCTCTGTGTATTGGTCATTAGGGCAGCCCCACGGACATCTCTGCAGGCAGTATTAGCTGCTTTCTGCTTGTCAGAAGCTGGGCTTATTTCCCTTCCCTTCTTAGCATGAGAAAGGAAGGGTGGGGAACATGTCACCCATGCAGTCCTTGTTTTATGAAAACCCCAAAGAAGGGAGAGAAACAGCTTAGAGCATGGGACTAAGCAGAAAAAAAAATAAAATGTAGAATTATGTCAGTCATTGGGAAAACCCTCAATGTGACTACCTCTTTTTAATACCTAAATGCGTAGTTTCACTTTTTGATTTTTTTTTATATTCCTCCAAATTTTGTGATCTGTCTTATCTTAGGCTGCCCTAAGAAAATAACCTTGACTGGGTGGCTTAAGAAGCATATATTTATTTCTCACAGTTTTGGAGACTAGCAAGTCCAAAATCAAGGTACTAGCAGATTTGGTTCCTGGTAGGGATCTGTTTCCTGACTTGTAGACAACTTCCTTCTTGCTGTGTGCTCACATGATCTCCCTTTGTTTGTGAGAGGAGAGGAGGAGGAGGGGTTGGGGAGAAAGAGAGAGAGAGAAAGAGAAATCTTTGTCTTCCTCTTCATATAAGGGCTCTAATTTCATCATGAACATCCCACCCCCATGACCTAATCTAAATCTAATTACCTCTCAAAGGCCCCACCTCCAAATACCATCAAATTGGGAATTAGGGTTTCAACATATGAATTTTAGGCAGGACGCAAACATTCATCTCATACCATGGTCCTAATGCAGTATAGGGGAAATAGAGTCAGCATTTGTAACTGGCTGGATGACCATTTCAGCTCTGCCACTGACTGCCAGAATAACCCTGGACAAGTTACTTAACCTCTGTAAGCCTCAATTCCCACATCTGCTAATTGGGGATAAATTAATGTCTATAACACCAAAAAATATGTGTCTGGCAACAAAATATATGTTCAATAAATGTTAATCATTAGCCTGAACTAAACTCTGGAGTAGTTAAGAAATGACATGAATTCTCACTAACAGATGATTAAAAAAAATGACT
>NW_007740899.1:0-2432 GCF_000696425.1 Galeopterus variegatus | reverse complement strand
TTATTATATACAGGATACTTCAAAAAGTTCACGGAAAATGGAATTAAAAGATAATATGAATCTTTTCACGAACTTTTTGAAAATTTTTTATTATTAGCATATTCATTCTTATAAATTGTGATATTTCTTTATGCCCTTTACCCGACCTCTCACTTCCCAAACCCCCTCGCTCCCCCCTCCATCTCTAGTATCCTTAGGTTTGTTCTCTACTTCTGAAAGTTCAATGTATTGTTGTGGGCTTTTTTTTCTTTCTTTCCTTCATTTCTTCCTTCTTCCCTTCTTCCCTGCCACCTCCTTTCCTTCCTGGCAGCCAGTTATGAGTGAGAACATGTGGTATTTCTGTTTCTTTGTCTGGCTTATTTCACTTAACATAATTTTCATGAACTTTTTGAAGCCTCCTTGTGTGTGTGTGTGTGTGTGTGTACACATATTATTTTTTCCTTTCTATCTCATGCTTGGTTAGGAATCTTCATTAATGCGGTGTTATGGAGTGTGCCTGCCAGCAAAGCCTGTCTTCTTAAACATTGAAATTAAGTACAATGTCAGACAAATGACAAGTTATTCTCAACATGGCCAGATCCTGGACTTAGGAATAATTTCCTTTTTAGATCAGGAGAATCTGGGTTCAGCTCTCAAAGTTTAGAATGAAATTTCCTATCTGTCCTTTGTTAAGGTGAAAAAACCCTCTGATGTCAATAAATGTTGATTGAATGTTTAAGAGCTTAGGCTTTGGTGTCAAGCATACTTGAGTATGCCTCCTAGCTCTGCCAATTATACCAGTCATTACTTGTGTGATTTTGGACAATCTCAGTTTTCTCATCTGTAGAATGGGAATAGCAGTGTCTATCCCACAGGACAGTTGAGAGGACTAAATGAGTGAACATGTGTAAAAATCACTGGTCCTGAATCTGGCTAGGGTAGTTATTATTGTTGGAATTGTCTAATTCATACCCTTTTCATTCCACAAGACAATGACACAGCACCATTTAAGATTTACCAAAACGTGGAGGAATATCATTATTATACAAATAATGATATCACTGATATATTTCTAACTAAGTTGATGTTGTCACACATTTTTAGCTAGAAGGGACCTTTTTAAAAATGTACAAGCCAAATATTCACAAGCATTTTCATTCTTTCATTTAATCTTTGAAAACATGGTTTTGGAGTACCTGCTATTATCAGTACCTAGATATATCCCAAGTTTGTATCTTCATGTTGTCTTGTACTTAACCTTACTTTTGATTCTGCACTGCAACTTTGGTAATTTCTAAGATAGAGAATTGTGGACCATAAATACATGTCTTCAATTCCAATCAAGTTTGCTAAATCATAACAATATTATTAACAAAATCATAGTGCTATTACTGGCAAAAGTTACTTAACAATAAAAGCAGGCACCACAACAGCAGGAACAGTATTTAGTGATTTGTGAACTATTGTTTTATTATTTTTATTTTATTCTACCATTTTCATTAGGAAATCATACAGATATCATTGCAGAAATAAATCACTGGAGTAGAGTGAAGAATTAATTTTTGATTTTAAAATAACCATATTTACCTGGATATTTATTTACAGTCTAAGTAGGATTGCCTATCTTCTTGAGTCTCATTTTATATAGTCATATTGTGTGTTAACTAGCTGCTGAGCCTCTGGATTCTTCTTGGTCAGTCAGTGCCAATGCTGGGGATTTTTGTGTTGGCAACTTTGAAATGTGTATCAGTTAACTATTGCCATAATAATGCTGGGTAACAAGCCACTCCAAAACTTCAGGCTTAAAACAACCTCTTACTGTCTCTGGAAATATGTTTGTGTTTGTTCTGCTGATCTGAGCTTGTCTCAAGAGGGCTCATTCACATGTCTGCAGTCAGCTGTGAGTTAGTGAAGTGGTGTCATTGAATTTGGATGGGCCTTCACATGACTTGGGCCTCAGTTGAGAGCACTGGCTCTTCTCCACATAGGACTTCATCCTCCAGCAGGCTAGCTCTTGCTTTTCCCCAGGCTAACCCAGTCATATTCTCTTGGCAATCACATAGCAGCAAAAAAGGAAGCAGAAATGCTCAGTCGTGATTTCTTCTTGCATCAAGTTGGCCAAGCCAAGATCCAGAGTAGGTAAGAGGGAGTTGTAAAGTTACAGGGCAAAAAGGTAGCTGCATGGAGGCTATTAATTGGGCTGTTAATGAAACCAATCTATCATAAATGGGATGGATGGATCCACTTCACATCAAAGATACTACATTTTAGGGAGATTTCCTCAACCAGACTTCTTCAATAGCCTCTTTCTCTAGATGTCCTGCCTGTGGGCACATCTGTCTGGAATGTACTATTAGGATCGGGTACATCTGAGGTGGCTAGATTGGTATGCTTCTACTTCTGCCTTACATATAAGAGAATGACCTGTTGACCCTGCCAAGAAGGATCCATGA
>NW_007740898.1:27094-27841 GCF_000696425.1 Galeopterus variegatus | reverse complement strand
GAATCAGAAAGTCAACAACTCAGAATATAAATGGATCAAAAATAAGCCAAAAAGCAGGGAAGATAAATTATCCTGAAAATAATATGCTGTATGAAAGAAGCCAGCAACAAAATAAAATTTATTGTATGTTTTCATTTATGTGAAATGTCCAGAATAAGTAAATCTATAGAGACAGAAAGTAGATTAATTATTGTCTAGGGCTGGGGATGTAGATGAAAAGAGACTGTTGATGGGCAGGTTTTTTGTCGGGAGGAAGGTTACTGATGGGCAGGTATTTTGTCGGGAGGAAGGTTATGAAAATGTTCTAAATTTAGATTGCTGTGATGGCTGTGAGATTCTGTGAATATCCTAAAAACCTGAATCATATATTTTGAATTGGTGAATCATGTGGTACGTAGACTATTTCTCAATAAAGCTGTAAAACATACACACACACACACACACACACACACACACACACACAAATTTGAAATCAGGTCAGCTGAACTGAGGAAAGACATTTACGGAAAAGACAAAAACATCCAAAATCAAAGACTGAATTTAAAAATTCTCAAGAGAAGATTATTTGAATGAAAGTATAACAGGGGAATTTGAAGCAATTAGTAAAACTAAAGAGGAAAAAAACAATGAAATTAAATGAGATAAAAGTGTAAGAGAGAAAGGTATAGACTTAGAATACAGACAATAAAGACCCATTGTTGATTGGAATCCCTGAACAGGAAAATCAGAATAAAACAGAACTAATTT
>NW_007740898.1:22904-23443 GCF_000696425.1 Galeopterus variegatus | reverse complement strand
GGCAACACTGAGGGTTGCGATCCGTTGCCGGACACAGAAAAAGACAAAAAAAAAAAAATAGAAAGATTCACTAGAGAAATATAACAGCACACTTGAAAAGGCAGAGGAAAGAATCAACAAACTTGAAAACAGGTCATTTGAAATTACTGACTCTGAGAAGCAAAAAGAAAAAGAATGAGAAAAGTGAACAGAGCCTAAGACACTAATGGGACACCATGAAGTGAACCAATATATACTACATGAAAGTTCCAGAAGGAAAAGAGACAGATAAAGGGCAATAAAGCTTATGTGAAGAAAGAATGGCTGACAAATTCCAAAATTTAAGGAGAGATATGAATATGTGATTATCAGAAGCATTACAAATCTGAAGTAGGATAAACACTGAGACACACAAGACATGATATGATCAAAAGGTTGAAAGAGAGTCCTGAAAGCAGCAAGAGAAAAGTAAGTCATCATATACAATGGATCCTCAATAAAAATTATCAAATTAGCAGAAACTTTGGTGGCCAGAATTCAGTGGGATGATATATTTGAAA
>NW_007740898.1:9065-21989 GCF_000696425.1 Galeopterus variegatus | reverse complement strand
GATATTCCATGCAAATATTAACCAAAATACAGCAGGAGTGGCTATAGAAATATCAGACACACCAGACTTTTAGTTAACACACACACACACACACACACACACACACACACACACACAAATAAAACTGTTAAAGAAAAAATAGGAGAGACACTTCAGGAAGTAGGACTGGGCACAGACTTCATGAATATGACCACAAAAGCACAGGCAACCAAAGGAAAAATAAACAAATGGGATTATATCAAACTAAAATGCTTCTGCACAGCAAAAGAAACAATTAACAGTTAAAAGACAACAAGCAGAGAAAATATTTGCGAAATATACCTCTGACAAAGGATTAATATCGAGTATACAAGGAACTGAAACAACTTTACAACAAACAAACAAGTAACCCAATTAAAAAATGGGCAAAAGAGCTAAATAGGCATTTCTCAAAGGAAGATATATGAATGGCCAACAGACAGATGAGAAAATGCTCAGCATTCGGGAAATGCACATCAAAACCACACTTATATACCATCTCATCCCAGTTAGGATGGCTAATATCCAAAAGACTGTGAACGATAAATGCTGGCGAGGTTGCGGAGAAAAAGGAACTCTCATACATTGTTGGTGGGACTGCAAAATGGTGCAGCCTCTATGGAAAATGGTATGGAGGTTCCTCAAACAATTGCAGATAGATCTACCATATGACCCAGCTATCCCACTGTTGGAAATATACCCAGAGGAATGGAAATCATCAAGTTGAAGTTATACTTGTTCTCCAATATTCATTGCAGCACTCTTTACAATAGCTAAGAGCTGGAACCAGCCCAAATGTCCATCATCAGATGAATTGATATGGAAAATGTGGTATATCTACACAATGGAATATGACTCTCCTATAAAAAAGAATGAAATACTACCATTTGCAACAACATGGATGGACCTAGAGAGAATTATATTAAGTGAAACAAGTCAGGCACAGAAATAGAAATATCACATGTTCTCACTTATTTGTGGGAACTAAAATTAAATAAATAAATACACAAGCAACCTGAGGGGGGGAGGGAAGAAGACACAACAATTACAAATCCTTGAATTTGATATGACAAGCGAACAGATATGAGGTTGTTGGGAGGGAGGGAGGAGAGGGAAGGGGGAGGGAAGTTTTGGTAATGGGCCACAATAATCAACCACATTGTATATAGACAAAATAAAATAATTTTTTAAAAAATGGCATCCCTTTTTAAGTCAAGGTTTGATTTATAAACAGTAAAATGCATAAATCTTAAAAAAAACTGTTAAAGGAGACTAAAACAAACATTATATAAAAGTATAAAAGTGTGAAATCACAAAGAACACATAACAGTTATAAATATCTATGCAGAAAACGTTAGAGCTCCTAAATATATAAAGCAAATATTGACAGACTTGAAAGGAGAAATATACAAATCTATAATAATAGTAGAAGACTTCAGTTTCCCACTTTCAATAATGGATGGAACAGTCATGACATCAATAAGGAAATAAAGGAATTAAATAATATATAGACCAATTGGATGTAACAGACATATACAGAATGCTTCACCCAACAACAGGAGAATACACGTTCTTCTCAAGTGCATGTGGAATATTGCCTGTGCTAGACCATATGCTAGATAACAAAACAAGTCTTCATATGTATAGAAGATTGAAATAAAAAAATATATATCTTTTCCGATTAGAATAACATAAAACTACAAACAAGCAGCAGAAGTAGGAAATTTTACAAATACATAGAAAAGAAACAACACAAACAACAAATGAAATAACAGAAGTAGGAAATTTTACAAATACATAGAAAAGAAACACCACAAACAACAAATGAAATAAAAAAAAATCACAATGTGAATTAGAAAATATCTTAAGACAAATGAAAATGAAAACAAAACATGCCAAAACTTAAGACATGCAGTGAAAACAATGTGAAGAAGGAAATTTATAGAGGAAAATGCTTACTTTATAAAGGGAATATCTTAAATAAACTATAACTTTACACCTTAAGTAACTAGAAAATAATACCAAATTAAACCAAAAGCTTGTAAAGGGAAAGAAATAATGAAGATTTAAGCAGAGATCAATAAAAGAGAAAAGAAAACAATGAAAAAATTTAAAAGTTGGTTCTTCAAAATGGCAAAATTGACTAAATTTTAGCTAGATTGACTAAGAAAAAAAGAGAGAACACTCAAATAAATAAATTCAGAAATGAAATTGGGAAAATTACTACTAAGTTTACATACAAAAAAAAGACTATAAGAGAGGACTATGAATAATTGTATGCCAACAGATTGGATACCTAGATGAAATAGACAAATATCCAGAAACATGCAATCTACCAAGACTTAATCATGAAGAAATAGAAAATCTGAATAGACCTAACAATTAAATAAGCAATCAAAAATCTCCCAACAAAGAACACCCCCAAATCAGATGGCTTCATGGTGAGTTTTACAAAACATTTAAAGAAGAATTAACACAAATCTTTCTCAACCACTTTTTCACACTCCTCCAAGTAGACTGGCTACTATCAAAAAGACAGAGAACAACAAATGCTGGTGAAGATGCAGAGAAAGGGAAACTCTTACACCATGTTGGTGGGACTGTAAATTAGTACAACCATTATAGAAAACAGTATGAAGGTTTCTCAAACAACTACAGATGGAATACCATGTGATCCAGCAATCCCACTTCTGGGTATATACCCAAAGAAATGGAAATCATCATGTTGAAGTAATACCTGCATTCCCATGTTTATTACAACTCTATTTATAGTAGCCAACATATGGAATCAACCTAAGTGTCCACTGACAGATGACTGGATAAAGAAAATATAGTATATATACCTGATGGAATACTACTCAGCCATAAAAATGAATGCAATTCTGTCATTTGCAGCAGCATGAGCTTGTAGAAAACTACACTAAGTGAAATATGTCAGGAAGAGAAAGAGAAATACCGCATACCCTCACTCATAAGTGGGAACTAAATAATAAATAAATAAATAACAAAGACAATAATATTTTGAATTTTCAATAGAAGAGAACAGAATTATAGCTACTAGAGGCTGGAAAGGGGAAGGGGAGGAAGGATAACCATAAATTTGTTAATGGACACTAAACAGCTAGTTAAGAAAAATAAGTTCTATGGATTTACAGTCACACTAAGAAACTGTAATTAACATTACCCTACCACATGTTATCAAACAGCTAGAAGAGAGAAGATCAAATGTCCTCAATACAATGAAATAATTACATTTTGTAATGATGAATATGCTAATTATCTTGATTTGATCATCACACATTGTAAACAGGTATTGATATTCAACTAAGTAACCTACAAATACGTATAATAAATTACATTTCAATAAAAATAAATAAATCACTCAAAAAAATCGAAGGGCAGTTAATACTTCCAAATTCATTCTATGAATCTAGCATTACTCTGGTACTAAAGCAAGTCAAAGACATTATAAGAAAGGAAAACTATAGGCTGTTATTCCTGATAAATATGGAAGCAAAAATCCTCAACAAAATATTAGCAAACAGTGTTTAACAGCTTGTTAAAAAAATTATAAACCATGACCAAGTGAGATTTATCATAGGCTGTTATTCCTGATAAATATGGAAGCAAAAATCCTCAACAAAATATTAGCAAACAGTATTTAACAGCTTGTTAAAAAAATTATAAACCATGACCAAGTGAGATTTATTCTGGAATGCAAGAATAGTTTAACACAAAAAAATCAATCACTATCACTATATTACATGACAATTAGAAAATAAAGGGGAAAAAAAGACATTATCCTCTCAATTGATACAGAAAAAAGCATTTGAAAACATTCATCACCCTTTCAGGACAAAACTAAGAAACTAGGGGGAAAAATGATCTCAACATAATAAAGGTCATATAAAACCACAACCAACATCATATTTTAGGATGAAAGACTGAAAGCTTTTCCCAGAAGATCAGAAATATAACAAAGAGTCCAACGATCACCACTTCTATTCAAAGTATTACTGGAATTCCTAGACAGAATAATTAGACCAAAAAAATAAAATAAAATAAAATAAAAGGCATTCAAGTTGTAAAGGAAGAAGTGAAATTATCTCTCTTTGCAGATCACTTGATTTAATACATAGAAACTCTAAGAATTCCACAACAAAAGGAAAAAACAAAAAAAATACAATTGTTAGGTCTTATAAACAAATTCAGCAGTGTTACAAGATGCAAAATCAAAAATCATTTGTATACACGAACAATTAATAGTCCCACTTACTATAGCATCAAAAAGAAGAAAATATTTAGAAATTAACAACCAGTGAGATAAACATGAATAAATGGAAAGATATCATGTGTTCAAGGCTTGGAAGACTAAATACTGTTCAAATGTTAATACTACCCAAAGTGTTTTACAGATTCAGTGAAATGCCTATCAAAATCCCAATGATGTTCTTTCTGAAGAATTAAAATATTAAAAAGTTCCCTTGAAAATTAATATGGTGTCTCATGGACTCTAATTAGAAAAACAATTTTGAAAAATAAAAACAAAATAAAAGATCTCTTACTTTCTGACTTCAAAACTTAATATAATGCTACAGCAATGAAAACAGTGTGGTATGGTATACATACGGGCATGTAGACCAATGTAATGAAATAGAGAATCCAGAAATAAACCCTTGCGTATGTGGTCAAATGATTTGTGACAAGGGTGCCAATAATATTAAATGGTAAAAGGACAATCTTTTCAACATATAATGTTGAGAAAACTAAATATCCATTTGTAAAAGAATAAAGTTTTGCCTATACCTCACAGTGTGTATAAAAACTAATTCAAAACGGATCAAAGGCTTAAATATAAGGCCTAAATTACACATTCTTGAAAGAAAATGTAGGAGGAAAATATTCTTGATATTGGATTTTACAATGCTTTTAAGCTATGTAAATAAAAATGAACTGGAGTAAACAAAATAAATTAATTTATAAGCAAAAACCCATGAAATGCTATTCTTTTTTCTAAAGTTTCCCATTAATTTGTTTGTTTATTTTAGGAGAAAAGCATGCCTGTTTATTTAATGCAAGTTTTATGTGGCATGGAAGCCTTCGTAAAGATATAAACATTCAAAGAAGCAATTAGAATCAAATACTTGTGTATTGAATTGGACACAGAATAGTAAATTGTTAAAATGCTGTAAGGCCAAGGGGCTTTAGCTAGGGGTAGTTAACTGGGTAGAGAAGAAGATAAGGGTTGTTTGTACAGGTATCCGATAGCCTCAACTTTCTATCTTTGATAGGAGTGTTATCTTCTTGTTTGATACAGGGAGAACATCTTTCACATAAGAATTTCCACTCCTGCTTTTAAGAAGCAGAAGGAAGTTCGGAGTGGTCTTTCAAAAATATCTTACCCATTTAAATTTTCATAAAGAGTATTTAAACACATTTCTCCCTATTCTGTCAAACACTTGTATACTTTTGACAGTTTCATAAAGAAAAATGGTGTTTTGTTATAGTTATACACATTTTTGGTCACTAGTCAAATTAAATTTTTTGATATATTTTGGCTATTAATGTGATGGACATTGCACATTGGCTCATTTAACATTTCTTCATATTCTTCTTTCAGTCAACCCACCTTGAGATAAAGCTTACCAAACTACCAGCTATTTCCCAAATATAGCAGTGGGAATCTGTACAACACCTCAATCAGTCATGTGCTTAGGTATTTTATTTGTTTTTCTTATTTGTTTCTTCTGCTGCAACAGTACTTGGGAGTTATATTCTCAGATCCTTGGCTACCTGGGTATCTAATGGCAGGGGTAGATGGCAATAGGAGCATCATTTCTATTTATTTATTTATTTGTTTGTTTGTTTACTTATTTATTTATTTTAATATTTACTTGTATATATTTGAGGAGTAAGCTGTGTTATTTCAATACATGCATATACTACACAATGATTCACTTATGGTAGACAGCATTTTACAGCCATTAGTCCATGGAATACTAATCTAGAAATCTTTTTTAAAGCATCTAATAGGACATAATTCTTTGTATTAAAAAATATAAGAGCAAAATTTGGGTGAGCTGAAAGAGACTGGAAAAATAGCTTATTCTCTCTAGTAGTAGGGAATCAAAGAAATCATGTGAAATTTTTGCTAGTAACCCAAATAGTAGAAGCCCATGCACTAAAAGACAGACAGCATTACAGAAATCATACAATTTCTAAAATTAAAAAATGGATAAAATGTAAATATAAAATAAGGAAACATTAATGAACAATTCATGCACATATTATAAAGTACAACATAGCTTAATAACATAATCAATGGCTTAACCCATGGAAAGGAAAACATTTGTAAACTGGAAACCATAGCAAAAACCCTACTCTAAGCTGGATATAAGTGGCATCTAAAACATTGTGATACTAGAAAATTAAAATAAAGTGATGGGAAACAATAGAAAGTAGAAATTAAGATTGTGCTTATAGACCAGATGGAATTCAGACCCACAAAGTTTAAATTAAATTTGACAAAAAAATTTTAAAATGTCAATAATCACAATTCATAATAAATATAAAAGTGCTTTTAACATTTATACTCCAAATAAAAACAGAAACCATCTTGAGTAAGCAAAATCTACAAGACATTCAAAGAGACAAAAATACAGTAATTATTAACAAGATACGATATACTTCTCTTAGTCCAAGATATATCAAGTAGCCAAACATTATGAGGTTATATAAAATATTTAATAACAGAATCAATAAAAAATGATCATATGTATATTGTAATGACTAATTTTATGTGTCAACTTAGCAAAGCAACAGTATGCAGATATTTTGTAAAACACCATTCTAAACATCTCTGTGAAGGTCTTTTAGATGGGTATAACATTTAAGTCAGTAGATGTTGAATAAAGCAGATTACCCTCCATAATGTGGATGGGCCTCATTCAATTACCTGAAGGTCTTAAAAAGAAGACTGACCTCATCCAAGTGAGAAAATTCTACCAGCAAACTTCCTTTGGATTCTAAATGAAATTTTTTCATGGGTGTCTAGCCTGCTACCTACCCTGAGGATTTGGACTTGCCAGCCTCCACAATCACATGAGCCCATTCCTTAAAACTGATCTCTCCATCTCTCTGTCTCTCTCTTTCAATAGATAGGCACCCATAGATAGATAGATCCCTCCCTCTCTATATATGAGGGTACTTCTTAAAGTTCATGAGTTTTCCATAAATTTTTTGAAGTCCTCTTATGCAGAACACACACACACACACACACACACACACTTATGGTTATTTTTCTCTAAAGAACCCTGATACAAATTTTTTTTCTAGAATTTATACTTCAGTAAAGGAAAATGCACCATTATCACTAGTGCACATAGAACAGTCACAAAATTTACCTTTAATTAAATTACCAAGAAAAACTTTAACTCTATAAATCTCCCTATTTTTAAAACACTATACCACTGGAAATGTAAAATAACAGTTGAAAGAAAAACAAATTGAAATTGTATAATTCATTAAAAAATAGTAAAAGAATTATCAAAATCAATGGGATACATTTAGAACAATGGGTAGAGAAAAAATCTAGTCTATAGCCTTAAATACTTAGGTCAGTTGAATGAATGAATAAATGTAAATGAACAAAATTCCAGTTAAAAAATTAGAGGGAACAAACACACATGAATGCATTGATATGAAAATAAAAAGCTAATAAAAGAAAGTGAGGGGAAATAAAAACAAAAATAGAAAAAATTTAAAGAGAACAGTAGTAGAACTAGTAAGTTAATTCAGGTACTGATCATTAGACAAAAGAGAAAAGTAATCAAATGTTGACAATTAAGAAAATGTTAGAAAACACAAAATTCAAATATACAAAATTAAAAGGGAAATAAAAAAGGAAAACAATGAGAAAAGAATACTGAGAGAAAAACTTTTAACTATGACATAAATCTACACAAGTTTATAAAATAAACATTAAAACTAGATTAAAATATACATTATAGAAAAAATATGTAGTATTTATTAACTGCACACTAGTGTAGTTATGAAGATTTTACAGACAAATTCCCATAGAAGAATTTTTAAAAATTTATGAGAAACAACCCCATTAAAAAGCATTAGACTCAATGTTTCTTAGAAGAATTCTATTAGGCCTCAAAGATTACATAATTCTTTTGTTATCTAACTTGTTTCCACAGCTTAGGAGACCACAACCAAGTGGATTCATCCCAGGGATGAAAGGATGGTTCAACATACATAAGTCAAAAATGTGGTATACCAGAAAAACAAAATCAAGAACAAAACCATATGATTATCTCCATAGACACAGAAAAAGCATTTGGCAAAATTCAACATCCTGTCATGACAAAGACTCTCAACAAATTAGGTATAGAAGGAAAGTATCCCAACACAATAAAAGCTATAAATAACAACCCCATTGCCAATATCATCCTGAATGGGGAAAAGCTGAAAGTTTTTCCCTAAGAATAGGAACAAGGCAAGGATACCCAGTTTCATCACTTTTATTTAACATAGTACTGAAAGTACTAGCCAGGGCAGTCAGGAAAGGGAAAGAAATAAAAGGATCCAGTTTGGAAAGAGTGAAGTCAAACTGTTCCTGTTTGCAGATGATATGATCCTGTGTACATAAAATCCTAACGACTCTGCCAAACAATTCTTAGAGCTTATTAATAAGTTTTAGTAATATTGCAGTATAGAAGTACGGGCACGACACTGAGGGTTGCGATCCATTGCTGGACACGAAAAAAGACAAAAAGGAAAAAAAGAAAAAGAAAAAGAAAAGAAAAAAAATCAAGAAAGCAAGCCCATCTACAATAGTCACTAAAAAAATAAAATAACTAGAAATCAATTTAACCAAGAAGATGAAAGATCTCTACAATGAGAGCTACAAAACACTACTAAAAGAAATCAAATATGACACAAAAAGGTGGAAAGACATTCCATGCTCTTTAATTGGATGAATTAACATTGTGAAAATGTCCATACTACACAAAGCGATCTACATTCAATGCAGTCCCCATCAAATTATCAATGACATTCTTCACAGAAATAGGAAAAATCAATCCTAACATTCATATGGAACAAAAAAACCCCAAATAGTCAAAGCCATCCTGTGTTAAAAAAAAAAAAAATAGAGCTGGAGGCATTACACTACCTCACTTAAATTAGTACAAAGCTTTACTTTGTAGTAACCAAGTTATGGTAACCAAAACAGCATGGTACTGGCATAAAGACAGACCCCTGCATCAATGGAACAGAATAGAGAAACCGGAAATAAACCCACATACTTACTGCCAATTGATCTTCAACAAAGGCACCAAGAATATACATTCAGGAAAACACTGTCTCTTCAATAAATGGCACTGAGAAAATTGGAAATCCATATGTAGAAGAATGAAACTAGACCCATACCTCTTGCCATATACCAAAATCAACTCAAAATGGATTAAAGACTTAAATATGAGACCTGAAACTATAAAAATACTAAAGAAAACCATGGGAGAAGCATTTCAGGAAGTAGGACTGGGCAAAGACTTTATGAACAAGACCCCGAAAGCACAGGAAACAAAAGGAAAAATAAACAAACTGTATTATATCAAACTAAGCAGCTTCTGCACAGCAAAAGAAACAATAGCACGAAAAGACAACCTATGAAGTAGGAAAAAATATTTGCAAACTATGCATCTGACAAAGGATTGATATATAGAATATAAAAAGAACTCAAAGAGCTTAACAGTAAAAAAACAAAACAAACAAATAAAGAAAACAAATATCCCAATTAAAACGTGGGCAAAAGAGCTGAATAGGCATTTCTCAAAGGAAGATATACAAATGGCCAATGAAGTCATAAAAAAAAATGCTCAACGTCACCAAGCATAAGGGAAATGCAAATCAAAACTACATTGACATATCATCTCACCCCAGTTAAACTGGCTATTATCAAAAAGAGAATAACAAATGATGACAAGGATGCAGAGAAAGGGGAACCCTCCTACATTGTTGGTGGAACTGTAAATTGGTGCAGCCATCATGGAAAATGTTATGGAGGTTCCTCAAACAACTCTAGATAGAACTGCTATACAATCCAGCAATTACACTGTTGGATATATACTCCAGCAATTACACTGCTGGATATATATCCAAAGGAATGGAAATCATTATATTGAAGGGACACTTGCACTCCCATGTTTATCACAGAACTGGTACCAACCTAAATGTCCATTGTTGGATGACTGGATATGGCAAATGCAGTATATTTACACAATGGAATACTACTGACTGGATATGGCTAATGCAGTATATTTACACAATGGAACACTACTCTGCCATAAAAATGAATGAAATACTGCCATTCACAGCAACATGGATGAACTTGGAGAAAATTATATTAAGTAAATTAAGCCAGGTAAAGAAAGTGAAATATCTCATGCCCTCACTCAAAAGTGGTATTTTTAAAAAAGAAAAAAAAATAAATTAAAAAAAAAGAAAGAGACAAAAATCACAATGATATGTTGAACTTTCAAAAGGAGAGACAGAGTTGAGGTTATCAGAGGTGGGAAAGGGGGAGCTAGAGGGGGAATAAGGTAGGAATTGGTAAAGGGCCACGAAAAATGATTGTATTGTATAATGTTGAATATAGTAATTATTCTGATCTGAACATCACATATTGCACACAGGTATTGACATTCAACTATATATCCCACAGATATGTACAATCAAGTATGTTTCAATAGTAATAAAAATAATCCAGATTTATTTCTTAAGCAAGTATAACTTTGATGTCTAAATCTGATAAAAATTGTGCAAGATAGAAAAATACATACCAATTCCATCTGTGAGTATCAATGCAGAATTCCTCAATGGTGGGGGAAAAAAGCAAACAGACTCTAAAAGTACATAATAAAATACAGTACATTCATAGCAACTAGCCAATGATTGTTACAGTTTGATTTTCTGGTTACTTAATGTCTGTTTACCTTTCTTCCTATACCACCTTCACAAGGGATACAACCCTGTCATCCAGTCAATGCATCCAAGCCAAAGTTGAGAATTTCTGGATGATTCCACATTTTCTAAATAAACAAAATTTGGTGGTGCTTTTTGATTAGATAACTTATATACGACCCACAGAAATTATCTCCCTCCAGTCCATCTCAACACATGCTGATAGGCAATGCAGTAGTAATAATGGCAATTAACCCATCTCCCACAAAAAGAGAATTCATATCTTGGATTCTTTGCCACTATTTGCCATTATTTCAAGACAACTAAAAAAGTAAATTTCAAATGCATCACTACTAAAAATGTCAAGTAAGTGAGGTGATGGATAATGTTAACTAAGTTGATTTAATTACTCCACGTGTATGCATATATCAAAACAACACATTGTACTCCACAAATTTAATACAATTATGTTTCTTGTCAATTAAAAATAACAAAAATTTTTAAGTGAAAAAACAAAACAAACAAAAACACCAAAGAAAGAAAAAAAAAGAAGAAAGAAAAGAAACAGTCACTGGACATAGTGACAATAAATTTCTGCTTGAACCTAAAATGGAAAAATTCTCAATCCTAGTATGATTGGATGCTAACTCTGTTCTGTGTAACTCCTCTGTACTCTCTACTCCAAATACTCCTAACTCGATCCTCTTGGGCGGTTTTGTTTTCATTATTCTCCATAGACATACTTGAAATAGCTGTTGGGATGTATGTGTTCTTTGGAGGCTGCCCAGTTTTTATGGTCCACTTCTTTCCAGTGGAAGTTCTGAGTCTCAGGGTTGCTGATTTAAGGTTAAAATAAGCAAAGGTATTGTTCTTCACCCTACTTCAATTTATNGGGTTGCTGATTTAAGGTTAAAATAAGCAAAGGTATTGTTCTTCACCCTACTTCAATTTATTAACTAGACAAATCTTTAAAAACTTATTGAGCTTCTGATCTATTTGCTTCCTGTCATTCTGTGTACCAGGAAATACCTAACCACATACAAAATTATTTTGTAATTCTAATACTGAAGTCTGCTTCATTTATTTGCTTCTTAGGTTAGTTTTTTTCTCTTTCTCTTTCTCCCATGCTGAACACCTTTGAATAGCCTGAGGTAATCTGAACTAATACGCTTACCTAGCTTAGAAAAATTCGCAATATAAGCTTGCAGAAGTCTGTTATTTTGTTTTCCTGAGAAATCTGCTGCTAAAATCTAACTGTTGGGAGTCCAGAAGCAGCCAGATTTCACCAAATTTAGAAAGTCTTTAATAGGATTCTGTTCCATTTCACTTCACTTTATAAGCTGCCTAATACTTCCTTGAATTTATCTCTTTCATGAAATATCTTGCTGGAAATATAATGTAAAAATCAACACACACTATCACTTTAATTCCCACATTTCCTAGAACTACAGACTTAATCAGCATGTGGCTGCTCTTCAAAGTGATCAAGGGCAACAGCTTAGTGCCAGTGCACAAGGAATTTACATGGTTCTAACCTCTGATATCCATTTCTCAGACATCACCATCTCATTGCTAACTCAATACTGTATGGCATATGGTTATACTATACAATCACTTCACTTCAAAGTACCATTTCTATATTATTTAAAGAAATGCTACTATTTTATAATAAACAAAAACATGTAGTGGCTCAATCATAATAGGAGTTTATTTCTAGCTCCGATAAAATTCAGTGGGTGTCCTCAATGCATTGGTTCTTCCCTTCCAAGAATGACGAGATACCAAGCTCCTTTGATCACAATGGAGAATGGCTAGGCCATTTTCATCATGTGTCATTTAAGGTCATTACGTACATTTTCCTCAAGACAAGACAGTAGAAGGAGAAAGGGAATAGAGAACAATTCATGTGAAATTTTTATGGCTCAGTGTTAGAAG
>NW_007740898.1:3020-8479 GCF_000696425.1 Galeopterus variegatus | reverse complement strand
TAGAAGGAGAAAGGGAATAGAGAACAATTCATGTGAAATTTTTATGGCTCAGTGTTAGAAGTGGCCCCATCCCTTCTGGCCACATATTGTCTTAGTCCATTCAGGCTGCTACAACAGATTAGTATAGACTGGGTGGCTTATAAATAAAAAAATTATTTCCCACAGTTCTGGAGTCTGGGAATTCCAAACTTTAGGCACTGGCAGATTTGTTGTCTGGTAAAGGCTGGTTTCCTTGTTCATAGATGGCCATCTTCTCACTGTGTCTTCACATTGTTAAGGGACCAGGGAGTTCTCTGGAATCCCTTTTATAAAAGCACCAATCTTATTCATGAGGGCTATCCCCTCATGACCTAACTACCTCCCAAAGGCACAAACATTTAGTTTATTGCACATACAATTGACCTCAAATCTTCCAGCAACAGATTATTGTTACCTGTAATTAGTGATAGGCCTGAGGTTTACCTCCCAAAGGCACAAACATTTAGTTTATTGCACATACTATTGACCTCAAATCTTCCAGCAACAGATTATTGTTACCTGTAATTAGTGATAGGCCTGAGGTGGCTGGAGGGTTTTATCTGTACTCCTGTTCCACTTTCAGCTTTCAGTTGCCTCTGCACACCTCAGCCACAGATGTAGGGGTCTCTTTCCAGGTTGCTGGCCTGCAGCAATAGACTGCCCTAATTCATTACTCTGTGCTGCACTTACAATGGTGACAAGTCTTCTGGCAGACTCAGTAAGTGTCTATGTACCCGGGCCTTGGGGATAAGCAACTTCTTAGTGTTTCTGGCACTCGTTTCTGTGGCAGCAAACTGATTTTTACCGAGGTGTGTTTCAGGAAGAAGAAAGTTTACTGCACCTTCCTAAGTAGCAGCAGAGATCGGTTTTTTAATCAGTGCAGGATCCAATGTCTAAGAAGTTTTCCTGGAATTTCCATAGATGCAAAGGACTTTTACTTTTACCCTTGCTCCAGAAGCTGTAGACATTTGCCTGATTTATGGTATATGCGAAGAGAAATTCTTATCTTTACCCCAAATACAGACAGGTTTTATTTCTATCATTCCCGGGATGGTTGCAGGCTTGTGAGGGTTTGCTCTCTTCACCCCACCTCAGCAAGTAACGGCCTTTGCTTCCTATGAGAGGAAAAAATCATCCTATGCATTCTCCCTCCCATCTTCAGCCCTGCCCAATCTTTCTTCTAAGTTTCTGGAGGGGTTCTGTAGGGAAGAGCCCCCATGTGTCTGTGGCTCCCAGTTATTGTAAATTGGAAGGCCAGCCCAGCTCAGTCTTTGGTAATTCATCAACCTTTCAGCCTTCTTCTCTTCACATGTTTCCGTTGAAGCCACTTATATCTTCTGTGCTCTGACAAAAATGAAAGTTCATTGTCCTTTTTCTTATGGGAGGGGTTTGTCACCCTCCAAAACTTGGTGTCTTTGGTTGTCTTGTGACAACAGCTCTTTGATAAGTTAAAGAAATGTTATGCTTTCTTTAATTGTTAGAATGAGAGTCACATTCTCTTACTTTCTACATCTTAATTGAAAGCAGAACTTTCTTGATTATTCACTATTTTTTTTTAACTATACTGTAACGCTCCATGAATGTTTTATTTATCACTGTAAAATGAAGTACACAGCACAGTGCCTGGTACATAATACGAATAAAACACACGTGAATAAATAGTATATTATTTAACATTTAATTTAATTTATTCAATCCCATATTCACTACATATGGTATTCTAAAAGAAAAATAAATGATACTTGGTTATACACACACTTATACTTTTATTACTTTTCCAAGAAAGTCACATACTTTTATTATATCACTGAACTTTATGCCTTCACAGCACTTGTCACCATCATAATCATGTGTGTTTGTGTGGTTGTGAGTGTAAATATTTGATTAATTTTTATGTCTCCCAACAGACTGCGAGATCCACAAGGATGTATTTTTTTTGTTTACAATTGCTTTCCCAACACTTAGAACCAGATGAAAGTAGATCCTCAACTGTTGAATAACTCAATAAAATATAGTGGCATAAAATAGGCAACATCAGGAAGATGGCAGACAAATCATAGAATAAAACAATATTTTCATTTTAAGCATGACCAAGAAATTTAAGCAATTATACTTGAAATGGTTTTGAAATGCTCAATTCAAACTCTTTGGTGTATAAATGAAGAAATTAAGGGCAGGAGAAATTAAATGGCTCTCCCAAAGTCACGGGACTCATTTGTAGCCAAGCCTAGAATAGAAAGTAGGTCTCCTGACTCTAATTTCATTGCTTCTCTGAGAAAAAAAACTCCTTAAAACATTGGTTTATGTATTTAAACATGTCTATCCATGTTGAGAAATAGAGAAAATGGAAGATAGGCTTTAAAATATATCTCAGCCACGATGCCCAAACAGATGGCCATGTTGCAGCAACTCTCTCAGGGAAGTTATATTCAGAAAAGGCAACACATCACCAGGTCTCATAATCCCAATGGACAGTAAATGATTTCACAGCGTGTCAGGCATTGCAGCAACCGACATTTCAATATTTCCTTCTGAGGGCAGATGAATGTAAAATAGCTTTACCTTCATGCTCTAGCTGGTGATTTCCCTGCTGAGCCCTTTGTAACGGAGTAGAAAAACATAGAAGAAAGGCATGGATAAGTCTGCCAGCCATTTCACATATTCATAAAAGTAAAAGAATTCTAAAGTTTCTGTTATTATGAATAACAACAAATAACAGCTAATAATAATGATAATTCCCAAACTAAATAAAATATTAATTGATTACCTAAAAACCTCAACCACCAATCATATAACGTCATAGAGGCTTTTTTTTTTAATTAAGTGATGAAAAACATGGGATTAGAGTAGTAAGTGGTAGAATTCAACATCAAATCTAAGTAGTTCAAAGTTACAGTAACATACATAAATAATAAGAAAATCGAATTTTAAATATAATATATCATTGAGCTCTTAAGTATTATCTGTAAGCCTCTGTTAGTTTCTCAATTGTCATGGTCAAAGTATGAATTCAGTGTCATGAGAAGAAATTCACTTTTATTTCTTTCAAGAGTACACGAAACCATATCCCAAAGAACTATATTATGGTTTTCAAACCCCCATCTCATCTGTCCAATAGAGATATGATGAGAACTACTTATGTAATTTTACATTTCTTGTTACCCACATTTTTAAAAAGTAAAAAGATACAGATAAAATTAAATTTACTAGTATATTTAACACAATATATCAAAAATATTTTCAATCCAATGTACAATCAGAAAAGAACTATTAATGAGATGTTTCACATTTTTATACTGTCTTTGAAATCCATTGTCTACCATTTTGCAATTATCCTGTTTTAGTTTCCAAGTTAGCACTTTCTAACATATTATTTCCACTACTTTATGTTGCACTTGTACTATAAATATTATGGTAACAATAGTGTCATTAAAATACAGACATTGGGGAGAAATGTTCAAATATATAGTTGTCTCCAGATTTGCCAATAAACTGTATTTAAATTGTTTTTTGATCTGAATATTAGATTTTTCACTAAAGTGTTTCTAGGATAGGGTCCATTTTTTCTTTCTTTCCCTTTTTATCGTATATTGTACAATTTAAAAAAGAACACAGGTATATTGTACAATTTAAAAAAGAACACAGGTTTTGAGTAATGCTTCTCCTTTCTGTTCAAGTATGTAACAGCTCACGCCTACACTTCTGTAAACTATTAACTAAAATTGTTATTTCCATTACCTGGTGTCTGAGTCATTGTTTCTAGGATAGGGTCCATTTTTTCTTTCTTTCCCTTTTTATCGTATATTGTACAATTTAAAAAAGAACACAGGTTTTGAGTAATGCTTCTCCTTTCTGTTCAAGTATGTAACAGCTTATGCCTACACTTCTGTAAACTATTAACTAAAATTGTTATTTCCATTACCTGGTGTCTGAGTCATTTTCTGTGTCACTATTCACTATGGGCTGTGAATACTGTCTTCATTACCATCTCTTTGACTTTATTTAGCATTGCTTTTCAGTTTGATTAATTTTTGGACTGTATAGCATACTATTTCCATACTGTGAGAGTTTTTCTGTATTACTATTTATTCTAAATATTTACTTTAATAGTGATTTCTTTCAAAGGTGGTAAGCCTTCCATGAAGCTAATTGTCAATTATCTTCTGCAATCCACTTTTCAGTTGTTAATAATATCCTTTACCTTGAAAAGACTCTATGCTTTCAATTAATCATGCTTTATTACATCATAGTAGTGCTTGAAAATGTTTTTGCCATATCTCATATTAATACCGAATTTAACTAGAAAAAATGTTAAATTGCTATAATCAGAGAAGGAATGTTATCTTTCAACATTCTGGAATGCAGTTTTTGCAAAATAATAAAATCTCAGTTGAGAACCATAAATAAAATACTTCCCAAAATATAATTAAACTTATGCAAAATAAGTGACATCTTTATAGCAAATACTTTATAACTATCAAAATTACTGCATAGCAACAAAGCAAGTGAGGTAGAAAAACTAATATTACTTCGTACTGACCATGTTAGTATGCTGACATTTTCAAGTCAAGTGTCATCCATAAAAAAGTGAAAATCAATTCAATTATAAAAAGTCTATTTCATTACCATGCCATGAATACTGTGANACCTGGGCATCCATTTCTTGTTCAATTTTTTCTTCCTTCTCATTATTTGCCTATTTTCTCCTTTTCTTAGTCTCTAACTCTAATCTCACAACATCCAAAATTTACCTATGCCCACACTCTGCTTCTCAAGATAGGGAGGGGAAATCAATGAACAGGGACAGGAATAGAATATTGGGGGAAGGTACAAAGGAGGGAGGAGCAAAAGGAGAGATGGAGAAATATCTAGGTTCCGAAGGGAACCTTCTCATTTTCTAGATGTTCCCCCTAGTAGCTGCTGATAATACTGCAGGAGCTATCATGCATTGTATGATAAATATGTGCCAGGCACTATTCCAAGTCTTTTACAGATATCAGCTGACTTAATTCCCAAAAGTCTATGAAGTAGATAAACTTATTATTTCTGCCTTATAGATAGGAAAGCCTGTAATGATTAAGCAATTTTTCCTGAGTCACACAGACAGTAAGTGACAGAGCTGGAATTTGTCTCCAGTATTTGGCCCCAGACCCTGAGCACTTAATAAGCATGATCTTAGCTTCTCTAGAGATGGGAAGTTGCTTATATAACAAATAATGTATTAGTGACAATTAATTTTTACAAAATTAAATATCTCTTCATTAGGGATGTGGCTGAGAGCTAAATGTAGATACTCAACATTATTTTGCCACAACAAAATGTTATTTTCTTGAAAAGTAGCTCAAATAGTAAGCACTTTCAGGTTCTATGATATTGTCATTTTTATCATCAATATCACAACATTTTACTTGTTTTGATTTTAAATATTTGTATTTTAAAAG
>NW_007740898.1:0-1460 GCF_000696425.1 Galeopterus variegatus | reverse complement strand
ATTCTCCTAACAAATAAAGCAGTCATTTCTGATATTGCTATTTCTTATATATATGAGATACTAAAGTTTTGTATGATGAAGACTCTGCCATAAAACAGCTACATTACTTAGTGTAAGTCACTTTAATCTGAGTCTCAGTTTCCTTACTCCCAACATTAAGAACGTTTCCCTAGATGATTTATAAGGGACTTTATGGCAGTGAATTGACAACGGTTTGGATCCCTTCCTAGCTCTAATTCCCTGTAAGGGCAAGTCCTAGAGTATTCCAGAGAATGTCTCTGCAACTACACTGACACCACAGAGAACACCTTATCCAAATTTGCTTAGTTTNTAAGCGCATTCCCATATATAAAATAAAGAATCTCACTTCTATCCAAACAAGACCTTTTTAATATTTTTTTTAAGCTGGAATCAATTCAAGTATAATTTACAGACAGTAATATTCATTATTATAGGTGTACTAAAGCATAAAATCATTAGAATGTGGAGTATACTAACACTTATAAAGCAAACGTATTTCAGTGTCTAGCCTCCAAAGCCCTGTAGTTTCAGATATAACCTAACCTTTTAAAATTACACACAGAAGTGTTAAGTTTGCAAAAGACAGGAAACTTTCCCCAGGCTAAAGTCTCTGTTGTGGACATAGAATTGTAATACAGCAAAGTTGCTGGCTCTCAAGGATATCTGTCCTTGAGAGCACATTAACCTACTGATTGATATGTTAAAAAAAGTTGCTTTATTGATATGTAAAGATACTGAGGAAATTGCTGTAGAAAAAGACAGTATTTGCTAAGAACAAGTTTTTGTTGGTGGGTGGACTTAACCTTTTGCAAATTTCATTATGGAATGTCACTTTGCTTATTTCAATGATGTTACTAGTTTTCCATTTTTTAGCCATAATTCTGCCCATATACTTGTGTTTTCATAATGGTTATTCTTGTAACCATTTTCCTGTAAATGAATTTTCTTATAAAACTTCCTTGTCTTTACAATAAAAGGGAGAGGCTAACTTTGGATGGGGCTGACACATTCAGTTTTGCCCCTCCCTATGGGGAATTTACTGAAGTGCAGTCTGTCCAGGACTCAATGCAACTTAGTACATGAATAATCATGTAATTCTTTTTTTTTTCATCTCCATTACAGAGGGAAAAGAAGTGCAACATTAGAATCTATGCTGCAAGTTACCTCTTCTGCAAATTACTGAAGAGCAGTAATGATGGAAATCTTCTAAAACAAGTTTCTTATGGATGTCAAAATGAAACTTTTCCTGTTTCCCCAGATAAAGTAGCATCCTCTCCATGATCACTCACATTCAATTCTGTCTTTTAGTATTTATCATTTTAAGGGAGGAAAAGAAAAATGGAAGGAGAAATATGGAAAAAACAGTAGTGAAATAATCATTTTTACAGTGGCAAATAATATTAAAAGGATGTTAACATTGTTTAAGGTAGAAGGGAAGA
>NW_007740897.1:27399-27842 GCF_000696425.1 Galeopterus variegatus | reverse complement strand
AGATGCCGAGATGGTGAAAACTGAAGTTACACTGTGGAATCCTACTCATCTCCCCGGTTGTACAGAGGCATGGGCTTAACTGTCAGGGAACTTTATCCACACCATCATGTAACAGATCGCACTGTCTTGATTCAAATGACTAGTGACAAAGAAGCAGGAGGAGCCTTTGTCATTAAGTCTTATCTAGGCAGGCCCAGCATATAGTAAGTGCTCAATAAATATCATTTGAAGGAAAAGAAATTCTTATTTCCAGCACGATATTTGGTATGCTGTTATTATCAGTATTTCTCCACCTTGTCTTTACATTGTTGGAGTAATAACTTTCCCTCCCAAATTCCTTTGTAATTCAATTAATTAAAGACTTTTTTTCTTGGTCAGACACTTTTGTTACCATTTCTACTCACTAGATAATTTAGGTACACTCTGTATTATCTCAGGAATGT
>NW_007740897.1:24321-25468 GCF_000696425.1 Galeopterus variegatus | reverse complement strand
GGGGACAAAACTTCATGGGGCTGAAATAAAATCAGGGAGAAAGAAGTGGCTGCAGGTTGCTATGAGCTGTGACCACAGAAATGAGCAAAAGACGGAAGAAAATACTGGAGCACCTTCTCATCATCCTTTCTCCTTGTGGAGTTCTCTTGACTCTTCCTAGGCAGCTCTTTTAAAAACCACTCAGGTTAATGTTAGTGCTAGGAATACAGGAATGTGTGGGCCAAGGAGGAGAAGAGGTAATGCGGATTTGAATGGAGAGCAATTTATTTAGAAGATTTATATGTTGCCTTCAAGGGCAATGAACAAGAGTCAGTGAAGAGAAATTGGATTCAGCTTCTGGATCTGGTGAGGGCCGGGCCCTGTTCTTTGAAATGCACATCACGTCTCAGGTAGAGCAGACTCCAGACAGAGACGCATCTTGGCTATTAGCAAGCAAGCTGCTGCCAGCACGTGCACATTCAGTGCGTTCACTCGATCCAGCTTATCCAGAGAGCGAATGAATGAACACAGTGCCTTCCAAAGAGTTCTAGGGGAACAAATCCCGGAGCCTGCGTTTGGGATTAGGCTGGGCTGAGGCTTTTATCTAACGTTCAACGTTTTTTTTCCTACAAGAACAGTTAAAAAGATGGAGGTGGAATGGAGGAGTGGCTTTACATTTCCAGAATCTCTTCTTATTTTTCACACAGAAGAAATGATTAAACTCAGTACATATAATGCAGTTGTTTGTGCTCACTAAGGGCTTATCCTGAACCCACAGCATGAAGGAAAACCAACCCTCCCACCCACACCCTCCCCGTAGTTCTCCCGCTTCATTGGAGGAATTCTTCCTCCTGTTAATGTGCCTACAACATACAGGGGCTGCTTATAGGACAGGTCAGGAAGGACATGTATGTCCGAGAAAATGGTCCAATTGCTGTAGTGGGAGCAATGCTTTTTTGATGTGTGATTCTTTCGTGTTGAACTGCCTCTACAATGTGCACCCATCCAAGCATCTGAATCCTCATTTCTGAAGGCTTCCATTCTATGTGTCATACACCCATGGGCTTCCATCCTTTCGTGGTCTAGCACTTCCCCCTCAGAAACTATATTCCTTTGCAAACTAGAATCCTAGGATCTCCTGTGATGCTAAACCACACCAAGGCCTGGT
>NW_007740897.1:18999-22883 GCF_000696425.1 Galeopterus variegatus | reverse complement strand
CAAATAAAGATTGAATACACTCCAAGAGTACAATGGAATGATTTGATACACGTATGCATTATGTAATGACTACCACAATCAAATTAACTAACATGTCCATCACCGGCCATCGCCTTAGATCCTCTCAACTTGGTCATCTTGTAACTGAAGGTCTGTCCTCTTTGACCAACATCTCCCCATCTCCCCCTCCCCCAGTGTCTGGGAACCACCCTTCTCCTCTCTGCTTCTGTGAGTTGGACTTCTTTAGAATCCACATACAAGTGAGATTATGCAGTATTTGTGTTTCTATCAGACTGCAACTTTGACTGAGCCCTGCTGGGGCTAACTCACAGTTCTCAGCAGGTCTTTAGTGGAAATCCAGAAAATGCATACAAGACCTACTCAATGTTCTCCTTGTCCAAAAGCAGTATCGGAATCACCCTGGAGCTCCTTCAAGCCATATACCTCTCCCCTAAGAGGTTCTGGTGCTTGAGCTGGGCGAGGGATAAGGCTTGTCCAGGTCATTAATACGTCTCTCAAGCAGTTGAAAGTCACTCTTCTACTCCAAATTTGTGGGAGTTCGCACTTTATAACATTCTACATAGCAATCTACATAGAATATATAAAAAATATAGCAACCTAGATGGCCATTCTCACCTATTCTGTCTTTGCCATTCTTGGAGCATCCCACCCACCATCAACCATGGAGCCAGAGGGCCCTCAGATGTCTTTCCCTCCTCCCTTGAGTATACCAACGGGACACGTGACGTGCTGAACAGGTATGATATTCATTCAACCCAAGCAACTTTTCTTGGCTGCTTTGTCCCATGGAAACCACCAACCTAGTACTTTTCTAATAATGAAAGTCACTTTCTACTTATTATCTGGTCAGATTCATTTTCCAAATTGTCTGCTCCCAGAAGGACATGTGATGGTACCCAATTCAATACGCCCTGGGGTGGGAGTCAGGACAACTGCCCCCGGTTAAATCTAGTAACTTTGCTGTGACATTTTAGGGAAAGTTCAGGGACCAGCAGATAGGGCACTGAAAAGTTTGGGGAAAAATTCACAACTGAATAGGGTGGAGTATCCCAGGTTGGGTTTTACAGATTCATTTAAAAGCTCTGTAAGGTCCCTATAAATCTGTAAAATATGAAGACATTAATTCCTTTCACCATACTCAAGACATCGGCTTCTCCCAGCTTCAGGTAAGGAAATTATATCTTCTGTGCATTTTCTTCACCATTAAATTACCTGAGACTCTTGGAGCCTGGGATAGTCAATGTCCTTCACCCATTTCAATTTAGATCTAACTTTAATACACAGGCCAGTTAATGGACCTAAATATCATTTTTGAGTGACATGATGTGTCAACACATGAGGGGTCTTCAGGAAGTTTGTGGATTCGTATTATCTTTTCATTCCCTTTTTACATGAGGTTTTGGAGTACCCACCTATATGTGGGGGTTACCAAGAAAAAAGCATTTCTCAGCTACGTGCCAAAGCATATATGAGTACATCAGCTTTGACTACAAGAAGTTATCAGGCTAATGCTTTTAATTTGATAAAAGTAGGTATAAATCAAACATTAGGTCAGTCAGGAATAGGGCAGACACTATTACCTATTCTGATGAGGAGGTAGGGCCTCGTATGACATATTAAGGATTTTGTTATTTTTCCTCATGAAGGGTTTTAGCAGAGGAATGCCAGGATCTGATTTGGGTTTTAAAAGATTACCCTGGCTGCTGGATTGAGGATGAATGCAAGGTGATAAAGAGTGGAATGGGGAAGCCAACTGGGGCAACTGCAGTGTATGTTCCTAGAGGAGAGAATAGTTGAATATGGGAAGGAATCTGTTTGTCTGTCTATCCACCCTTCTATCTGCTTATTAAACACCCACACACCATACGCACAACTGTCTTGCATACCACATGGAGCTCTGAAAGTGCAGAGGGCCGCTCAGCCTGCCCTTGCAGGAGTATCAGGCTGGCACCCCTCCCACCCTTAGGCCTGAATTGTGCTCGCCCCCTTGGTGGATGACTTCCTTGTCCTGGGCTGTGTCCTGTCGGTGGAGGTGGCGCTCACCAGGCTGTGCTGGTGCAGGGTCTGCCAGAACCAGGGTCTGCTGGAACCAGGGCTGACCCTGCTGAGTACAGAGGCAGGCTGGCAGCTGTGATGGCCCCTCTCCCGGGGATGCATGGTGGGCCACAGCAAATGGCTGTGAAGGCCGTCTTTCCACCCCTCAGAGGTCAGCAGCCATGCTGCTTCCTCCCTGTCAGAATCTGGCTTATGGTTCAGCTTCTGGGGGCTCCTCAGCTCCAACATGACCCTCTCCAGGCCATAGGAGCCCAGTGTGGCTCTGTCTGCCCACGTAGGACAAAACAGGACAGATCCACGCCCTGGGCAGGTACACAGACCGGCAGAGGACTGTGAGCACACAGGAAGCACCAGGCGTACAAGCTTCCAGTTCATGTGGATACCTGCGTCATGGAGTGGAGGCTTTTTCACTTTTCTGAGTATGAACTGCCTTCCAGAGGTGAAAGGAGCAAGTGGTCTTGATTTATCATTACCAAGATGAGAAATGGGCATTTTCTGAACCTCGCCCTCCCGCCATGGGAAATACTTTGAAGCTCTGAAGCACTTGACAATGGACCCTGGTCTCACTGGCGATATCTTCCTGCCCTGGATCCCACAGAGGAGCCACCGGCGGGTACCTTGCCAGCTAACTCCACGCAGGTGCTGTCTGGGAAGTTCTTAGCCACAGATGCTTCTACCAGATGCCTCGCTGTGCCCTGGTGGCCCTAGGAGTTCTCTGCTTGACTCATTTATTTGGGGCTCTGGTGTCTGTCTTTCAGTGCTGGCAGCAAGGCTTTGACTTTTGAAGTCCCTGTGTTCAACCTTACTGAGATTCTGGAGGCAAAACCTAAAATGTAATGCTGAATTTGGAATGCGAACCTCACACAGATGAATCATATGTGGGCTTAGGCCATTCATGGGAAGTTGAACCTGGGGTGACAGCAAGAGCCCCACTGCTTGATAAACTTTGCTTTGAAGTGTGCTGCTTACCAAGGTGAAAATTAGCTTTCAGATATTTATTTACATCGCATTTCAATACTTCAGAAGCTTAAACAGTGCAAGGGGGTAGCAGTTCTGAGAAATGGTCTTACCAGAGGATCTAAACATAGGGTTACAAGGGTGGGGCTCACCTTGCTTGCCCAGGCCAGAGTGACAGGAATGCCAGGATAGTGATGCTTCTTGGCCTTGGCTGGTCACCCCTGGCCACGAGCGGCCTCATCCAGTTATCTAGCGTGCTGCACGGATGTGTGCACTTGCTATGTGTGGCCTGCCATGTCGTAGGTCCGCACACACGGCTCTGGGCCGTGCAAGCAAACATGCCTAGTTTTCACTGGGGCTGATAGAAGTCACCCTGTGACCCATCCCCCATGAGGACCTCTACTGAGCTGAATTGCTCAGTGTTGCAGTTTTCAGCCTGGGCCTGACATGAGACAAATCCCTCCATGGCCCAGTGCTGCTGCAGCTCTGTTCCCGGATCTATATTCCTTTGTCTCTCTCCCAGAGCAGCGCGCTCTGGATTCTGGGATCAATGTGCTCCTGCACGATGGCTTTTAGGGTTCCTGAATTAGGAAAGCCTGAGAAGTTTAGAAAGGTATCCTGGAAATATACTTCTAGGAACAGCAAGCTTGACTGACCAAGAACAGAAAGCATATTCCAGGAAAAAGGAAACATTTCCTTTCCTGGCTTCTCACCATAACCCAATGTGGAATATACCATAAAGCATATGTACTTCACAGGGCCTGGTTTTCCAAAGCCTTGCAGTTTCAAGTATTGACATTGCGGAGGACTGGAAATTTCCCTCAGGGTATAAGTCTCTGTTGCAAGATAAG
>NW_007740897.1:18047-18938 GCF_000696425.1 Galeopterus variegatus | reverse complement strand
TGCATCTCTGTCACCCAGGGGAAGTGGGATGACAAATCCGTGGGGGGCGAAGCAACGCAAAGCAACAACCCGATGAGGAACTGGGTCAGCTTAAGTCTGCCCACTGGTCTCTCATTGCCAAGGGTGAACACCAGGGGCGGCAGGGTCTTCTCCCAGCTGCACTTCAAACTGATGGTTGCTTTGATTAGCCTCTGTATGAATTAACAAACTGTTTGGTTCTTATGTTTTTCATGCTGTGAATAAGGAATGATAGAATTTCCAAGGTGGGATGAAGCCTATGATGTCCCACAGCATCACTACACTTTACAGGTGAAGTGGCTGAGGCCCCAGGGATTTCAAGGACTCACCCAGGCCACCCTGCTGCATGCACTGCTCCCCAGGCTGGGGTGGGGTGGGGGGTCTCTCACATGCAGCCCCCACACCAGCCCCGTGTAGACATCTCCCTCGCAGGGTATGATTTCAAGCTTTGCATTTTTTTTTTCCTTTTTGTCTTTTTTCGTGTCCGGCAAAGGATTGCAACCCTCAGTGTTGCGCCCGTACCGGACCGGGACCAGCAATGGGATCGTAACCCTCCGTATCGCACCCGCACCTCGCTCAGCCAGTGAGCGGGAACCGGTCTGTATGTGGGATCCGACCCCTCGGCCGGAGCGCCTCCACGCTCACAAGCGGTGCACTGTAGCAGTGCGCCACCGGGCCGGCCCCAAGCTTTGCATTTTTTTTTTTCCTTTTTGTCTTTTTTCGTGTCCGGCAAAGGATTGCAACCCTCATTGTTGCGCCTGTACCGGACCGGGACCCGCAATGGGATCCCAACCCTCCGTATCGCACCCGCACCTCGCTCAGCGGGTGGGCGGGAGCCGGTCTGTATGTGGGATCCGAACCCTCGGTGGGAGC
>NW_007740897.1:14909-17770 GCF_000696425.1 Galeopterus variegatus | reverse complement strand
TGTAGAGAGTTTTTGAGAAGATATATTAAAGGATGCTGGCTCTTTATTGCATGCATCTCTCAGGGGGATAGAAAAGAATTGGAAAAACAATAAATAGACTCTGCACTGCATGTGCTGGGGAGACAAACCGCTGACTTCCTGCACCAACATCCACCTCCATCCCACCCTTTCCATAATAGCAAGCTGCCATTTACCCACCCTGGCATTGCACAAGGCATTTTGAACCTATTTCCAACACTCATAATAACCTTATGAATAGAAATGATTGTTTCCATTTTACAGGCTGAGAAACTGAAGCTCACAAAGGTTAAGGAACTTGCTCCAAGTGACATTGCTTGATGAGTGGTAGAATTCTGATTTATCTGATTCCAAGGGTAAAGACATCAATTTGCCTCTCAGGGTTCTGTGAAAGCCATTTGACCCAGAAAGCATCCCTCACCCACCACCCTGACTCTCTGCCAAAAACTTCCCAGGACCTGTGTGGGTGAGGCCAAACCCTTGTTTACCTGCAAAATTCTCCTTCCGATTCTGGCAGTGTCAGCGAGGCCATGGGGTTCTTCATCAGATCGGCCACCACAGAGTCCTTCGCTGTCACATAGAAGAAGGGAACCCCAGTGCTGTTGTTTAAGGGGCCATCACTGACAGGCAGGCAGTTCCCAAATGGTAGTCCTTGGATCTAACAAACACCAAAAAAGCCTTTTACAATGCAGAGTTCTGGATTAACTTGAGCTGGTAGCTTAGCTTGTGTCTCTGGCAAGGAAATACAGCACCAGGGATGTGAGCAGACCATGGTATCACAGTATTTTTGGCAGGCACTAAATTAAGGCAAGGTGATCCCCAATATATACGTAACTCACCCTGTCATGGCTGCAGAATCTCTCTAAAGGAGATGCTTAGCAGTAGCATTCTGTGTGTAAGGGACGGTTAAAGGATTATTCGTGAAGCTGCCTGTGCATAGCAAATACATTCACTTTATTGAATTTAATATTGTTTTGGGAAGGGGTGATAAAATTGATGGGGGTGGTGGTGCTTCTGAGCCTTTCCTGCAAGCTACCCTTTACTGCCTTCACTGGCTTGGCTGCCTCCCCAGTTGTTGGAAACTTTTGGGATAGAATTGAAGTCTTAACTTTAACTTCTTGCCTGGTCTTTGGACCTCAGAAACTTTCTATTACTGTTTCTTTTAGGGTTACTCCACTTTCTCATTTATTAGCTGCATTTTTTGTTGCAATGACATTTCATTATATAACTCAGCATGTTATGGGAAGTTGATTTGTTACCGTTTTAGCATAAATTAAGTCACAGAAACATGATATAGCAATTTTTGTTCATGATCATCCAATAGGTGGGTATAGTAGTATATCATGCTTCTGTGACTTCAGACATAGACAAAAATATTTAAATCTTAGGTTTTCCTAAATGCTCCTGGTCAAGCATCCCAATCTTTCATGAGCTTTGTCCCTTATAAAGGGCACCTTATTGTTACTTAGCTCAGAATTCAGGGGCTGTCATTGTTTTTGAAGTGTTGTGTAGTGGATTGAATGTCCCCCCCAAACTCATTGGAACTTAAATTGTATCCCCCAAAGTTCCAGGTATTAGAAACTTGGCCCCCACTGTGGCAGTGTTAAGAGGTTGGGAAATCCTATTATGACACTTGAAAGGTGGGGCGTGAAGAAGTGATTAAGTTGATGGTTTATTGGTGGTCATGAGTGTGGTTCTGAGGGCTTCAGAAGGATAGGTCTTAGGCGTGCAACTGTGCAAAACCATTTGGTTGCTGTGAATGTCCAACTGGCTCTGAACCTGACACTAAAGAGGTTAAGATCATTGCTGTAATTAGCATAAAGTTGCCATTTAGTTAATTTTTAAGCAAAAAAGAACCTTCAAAACTGCCTAGTCAACTATTTAATTTTATAGATGAGGAAAGCAAAGTGTAGAAGCCAGTGACCTGGCCACAGTCTGGAGCTGGTGAGACCCAGAGGCAGGACAAGAACTTGCCCCGCCCCCCCCAGCCAATGTCCTGTGCGTTCTAAAAATATTAATTCTGCCCCGCATGAAGTAAATAGGAGTTCAAATCATTGCCCTGCAATAAAACCCTTGTATCTATCTTGACAGCCCTAAAAGCTTTCTGGAGATGTATACTTAATGGAAGTTACATACTTATCCATGACATTACTTTTCTATGACATTCCAGGTGGAATCATGTCTAACGGGAGTAAAACATTTGGTGTGAACTGCACGGTAAAAACTGCAGCTGATGATAGCCGTTCCAGCATTTACACACTTTGCATAATAAGCCTCCTTTCCAGAAAAATTCTTGAGTTCCATTTTTTAAAATGTACGTTTCCACCACAGCCGGGGTGGTGTCTTGCCCCCCATCCCCACTTTGGTCCCATGTCAGTAGGTGACTGGGCAGTTCGGGTCTATGGGACTGTGCTGTGACCCGGCAGGGGCTGTACGCGCCTCCTCTGCGGTTCCGAAGGCGGCTCTGGCTGCTTTTGTCCAGGTCTCTGGTCAGGCGCTGGTTATTTGTCCGTCTTTGCAGAGAGCCTGGTTTTCAGTGCCCCCTTTCCGCCACCACGCTTTGCCAGGCTCACGGAAGCACAACCTGGTTCCATTATTTGCACGGTGCGACGGCCCAGTAGTGCCCACGGGCTACGTCTGTCAGACCTGGTTCCGCGTACGCGAGCGGTCGCTAGCATGTCCCTGTCCCCGGGTCCCGCCGCCTGCTTGCCAGGCCCCCGCGAGGCATGCACCTGCAGCCCGCGCCCCGGGGGGATGGCTTACCTTTTCGTGGGCGGACACGGTGGCCAGACAGCCCCAGGCGCTGGCGTGGGCCAGGGAGCGGGCGGTGCCGGCGCGCAGCC
>NW_007740897.1:9061-13815 GCF_000696425.1 Galeopterus variegatus | reverse complement strand
CCTGCGGCGGAGGCGCGGAGCGGGAACCCGCCTTGTGACCGCCGCGAGATTCCTGGGCGGGGTCCCAGCGCGGGCCCCGGGGGTGCTCTCCCAGCCGCGCGCACGCCGCGTGGAGGAGCCGAGGCTCCTGGAAGACCAGGTCGCACTCGAGCGCTGCGCGTCCTGCAGCCGCCGAGTGCAGAGTGCGCGGCGCGTGCCAGCTCCGGGGTGGGCTCGGTTCCTGCAGGATTGGCACAAGCTCTGCAGCCAGAGGGTGGGCGTCCAGATCCCGGCTCCACGCACGCCTCAGCTCGCCAGCTGCGTGACCCTGCCAGCCACCTCATCTCTCTGGGCCCTATTTCCTTCTCTAGAAAACGAAGATAATATCTACCTAGTAGCGGTGACGGATGGGAGGGTTAAAATGAATTAATATTTGAAGAGGCTTAGAACAGAGTGTGGCAAGGAGCAAACGTTCTGTATTGTTAACTAGACGCAAGGTCGGGATTACCACCACTTTATTAGAGGAGAAAACTGAGAAAACGGTGGAGGTGAGGTTAGCGCCAATTCTGTCTGACGCCAAGGCGCGTTGTCTTTCTCCGCGGGGACAATAACCATCTCACACTTTGCTATGTCAGGAGGGCGTTACCGCCAGTGCATCTAAAAGCAGAATCAAGTCACTTACATTTAAGCTGGAATAAAGGGGAGCCAGCACTCAGAGTAGAGGAAGCAGAGCAAAGTGAGAAGATAATTGTATGAATATACCACAATTTTGAAACATTCTCTTTGATAGAGATTTGGGTTGTTTCCAGTAATGGAGCTTTATAGACATCAAAATAACTGTAGACTCATTACACTTTCTTTCCTCTGCTTGTAGCATACATGGTCTATGTCCCACTAGGGGACATTTTCCACTCTAGATCTTCTACCTAAAATCTGATAATCCTGCTTCCGATTTGTTCTGGATGAAAATAACTTGAAATAGTACTTGATTTTTTAAAAAGCATTTCGGCAAATGTTACATTGGTGGTTACTAGAGGATCCGTTGTCTGCTCCACGCACCCCCTCAGTCTGCCTCCTCCTCTCCCCGTCCATTCACAGCCAGTGTTATTAGGAAAGTCTAGTTCTTCTCCCTTCACACCCCAAGCTCCAGTGCATTCCCACCCCCAATCCACCTGTCCTTTCCCAGACGGCCTTTCTCTGGTCTTCGTGTCACTGGAGCTCCCTGCAGCCTTCCACACAGCTGACCTCTCTCCTCCTCAGGGTCTTTTCTTACCTCTCTGGCTGCACCTTCTCAGCCTCCTTTGCGATCCCTTCTCTGACTGTTCCTAAGCACTGATATTCTATGGGCAGTTCTGTCTCTAGCCTCGTCTTCTTCTTCCCCATACCCTCCCTGACTGATTCCCCTGCTGTCGTGGCTTCTGCCATGGTTTTATGTTGTTGACTCGCCAACCTGAATTACCAATTTCGGGCTCTCATTCTCTGTCTCTCCCCCTGCCCCTGGAATAAAGCATCCCACAGTCTTGGAGAGGCAGTCTGGTAAGTGGTTACAAACATGGGCTCTGGATTCAAATGAATCGGAATCCTCTCTGTCATCTACTAGCACAAGCCCTGGGGATGCTTTTGCAGCCACACGCTGGCCCATAGAGACGTCGATAGTGGTACGTCATTTGGCTCCTCTGAGTCTTCATTTCCTCGTCTGCAAAACAGGCATAGTCACATCTCCCTCACTGGGTCTTGATTACAGAATGGGATATCAGACATGAAGTATGCAGTGATGGGAGCATGCTCATCCCACACGCTCTGTTTTCAGAGGAGAAAGAACGTTCATTCCAATCCCCAGAAAGGGAAAATTGGCAGGAACGTTGCAGGCTTTTGGCTGTCCTCTTACTCCCTGTGGGAGGAGGAGTGACTCATGGGATGGCTGAGTTTAGGAGGAGGACCTTAACATGTTCGTCTCAGCCCCTGCAAAGCTATTCTTTTCTGAATGGTTTGTCCCCCCTTTTCTTCTGCCTTGACTGAGCTCACCTGCCCCTGGTTAGGAGGAGGACCTTAACATGTTCGTCTCAGCCCCTGCAAAGCTATTCTTTTCTGAATGGTCTGTCCCCCTTTTCTTCTGCCTTGACTGAGCTCACCTGCCCCTGCAGGAGGTGTGTGGTTGCCCTGCCCTGTCTGTCACTAAGGGAGTAAGTTCACTTGCAGAACCTAATAGGAGCCCTATGTGGTCAAAATTTCCCAATTAGCTTTATCTCTATTAAGCTTTCTGATTCCTGTGTTTTATTTCTCAATTAGACCCAAACTCAAAGGGGCTTTAAAAGGGTGACCAACAATCACCCTTTAAGCCCCATCACATAATATGTGCCAGGACATAGTAAGTGCTCAGTAAATGAGAGCCATTATTTCTTGCCTTTTGGCCATTTACCCCTGAATATCTGACAGGTCCCTCAAACTAAACTTTTGGGAGATAATTCTCCATGGGTCTTCTGCATTCCTACAGAGTCCACACCAGTTTGAATAGACTTGAAAAGCTACAGGTAGTGTATCCCTCTGGTGAGATGCAGAGACCTGTTCCCCCAGACCTGTTAGACATAGCCCTGGCAGAAAAGATATGGGGATGACTATGTTTAATTTTATTATATGATGTCAAACCGACTTCCAAAACGATTGTTAACAACTGCTACTATCAGAATATGAGAGTTCTATTACTCCAGATTCTCATCAACACAGATTATTTTTAGGTTTTTTGTTTTTTATCGCCCCACCCCCACCCCCAGTCTGGTGGATGAGCAATGGTGTCCCAATGTTATTTTAATTTGCATTTACCTGATGACCAATGGGGTGGATCACTTTTCATATATTTACTGGCCAGTTTGATGTCTTCTTTCATGAAATGCCTTGTTAATGTCTTTTGCCCATTTATTTTTATTGTGGTAAAAGCACATGTCAAGGACAAAATTACAAGTTTAGTTAAAGATCTCGGTGGATTTGCTGTGATTCTAGAATCAGGCAATGTGTTATTCCATAAAATTGAATTAAGTGTTCCAGGGAACTGAGCAGGGGAGGTTGGTCTTATAAACAAGAAAAGGCTGAAGAAAGCAGAAATAAAGAACAAAAGGCAGATTGGTCATTTCAAAGTTACTTCCTTCATAAGGTGAGGACAGGAAGACAGAAGAATAGAAAAATAACTGACTAATTAACATCAGATTACTTCAGGCCATCTCTTTTGTGAAAGGATTAAAGCAGAGGGAACTTCATTATCATACCTATTGAAAATTTAAACTACCCTAGTTGGGAAATTGGCTGTTATCTTTTTTCTATTGGTTTCTCTGAAGGTCAGAACACAATCTAAGTGACATGGAATTTAGCAGGGGTGACTCCATTTTTATTTTTGGGGGGGCTTAGTGCAGTAACTTAGCTCAAAACGATGGCCTCCTGTAGTTTTATCTAACACATGTAACATGAAATCTACCCTCTGAACAATGTTTAAGTGTACAATACGATATTGTTAACTATATGCACATTGTCACAGAGCCGATCTCTGGAGCTCTGTATCTACTGAACAGCACCTCTATTTCCCTTTTTGCCCAGCCTCTGGCAACTGCCATTCTACTTTCTGTTTCTGGGAGTCTCGCTGTGTTAGAGACCTCATATAAGTGGAATCACGCAGTACTTGTCCTTCTGTGACTGGCTTATTTCATGTAGCATCATGTCCTTAAGGTTAATTTGTGTTGTAGTATATGACATATTTCCTTCTCTTTTAAGACTGAGTAAGATTCCACTATATATATATATATATATATACACACTGCATTTTCTTTATACGTTCATCAACCAATGGACATTTAGGTTGTTTTCACTTCATGGTTACTATGAATATTGCTGCAATGAACATGGGGGTATGAATATCTCTTCAAGATCCTGTTCTCAGTTCTTTTGGATATATACCCAGAAGTGGGATTGCTAGATTATATGGTAGCTCCATCTTAAATTTTTTGAGGAACTTTCTTACTGTTTTTCCAAAGCTGCTGCACCACTTTACATCCTCACAAACAGTGCATGAGGGTTCTAATTTCTCCACATCTTTGCCAACACTTGTTATTTTGTTTGGATTTTTTTTTTTTTTAATATTGGCCATCTTAACAGGCATGAAGTGATGTGTCATTGTGGTTTTGATTTGCATTTCTCTGATGATTAGTGATGTTGAGCATCCTTGTATATATCTGTTGGCTATTTATATGTCTTCTATGGAAAAAGTCTATTCGAGTTGTTTGCCTGTTAAAAAATCAGATCATTTGTATTTTTGCTATTGAGTTGTAGGAGATTCTTATGTATTTTGGATATTAAACCCTTATGAGACATATAGTTTGTAAATATTTTCTCCCATTCAGTAAGTTGCCTTTTTATTATATAGATTGTTAACTTTGCTGTGCAAAAGCTTTTTAGTTCGATATAGTCCCACTTTGTTTATTTTTGCCTTTTGTTGCCTGTGCTTTTGGTGTCACTCCCAAGAAATCATTGCCAAGACCAATACCATGAAGCTATTCTTCTATGTTATTTTTTTTTTTCAATGAATTTTACCATTTCAGATCTTATGCTTGAGTCTTTAATCCATTTTGATTTTTGTGTATGGTGTAAGATAAGGGTTCAATTTCATTATTTTCATTATTTTGTATGTGGATATCCAATTTTTCCAAAACCATTTGTTGAAGAGACTATTTTTTCCCCATTGTGTAGTTTATTGAAGATCAGTTGACCGTATATGTGTGGGTTTATGTCGG
>NW_007740897.1:4340-8598 GCF_000696425.1 Galeopterus variegatus | reverse complement strand
GCACTGGGGAGCAAGAACTCCTAAACCAGTGTCTCCCAGAACAAAGGAAAAGACCCCCTTACATAGCCTAAATTCCCACCCTTTTTCTTCACAGGTTCCCATTCAGGTCTTATGTAAATGAGGGATGCTGTCCTGCTAATTTGGATTGGCTGATTGTGGGACACAGTCCATTGGTCACTTTAGGAGCCAAATTTGCCTCTGGCCCCTGGGGTGTGTGAAACTGCTGTTATCTCCTAGAGGGCAGGCCCAGGAATCAAGTAGGGTAAATGGCAGGGGCCAGAGTCTACAGAGGAGCATAGAGTTTCTAAAACAGTTTCTCAAGTGGAAAAGGGAAAGCTTAACAATTAGAAAATGCTTAGGGTTCCCTGCAACAGCGACTGATTTTTGTTCATTGATTTTGTATCCTGCAATTTTGCTGAATTCAATGATTAGTTCTAACAGATTCTTTGTGTGTGCAGTCTTAAGAGTTTTCTGTGTATAAGACCACACCATCTGCAAACAGATAATTTTACTTCTCCCTTTCTGGTTTGGATGCTTATTATTTCTTTCTCTTGTCTAATTGCTGTAGCGAGGACTTCCAGTTCTATGTTGAAAAGAAGTGGTGAGTGTGGGCCTCCTTGTCTTGTTCCTGATCTTAGAAAAAAAACTTTCAGTTTTTCACTGTCAAGTGTGATGTTAGTTGTGGGTTTTTCACATATGTGCTTTATTATGTTGAGGTAATTTACTTCTATTCCTAGTTTGTTGAGTGTTTTTGTTTTAATCATGAAAAGGTGTTGAATTTTGTCAAATGCTTTTTCTGCATCTATTGAGATGATCATATAATATTTATCCTTGTTCTGTTAATGTGGTGTATCACATTAACTGATTTTTGTGTGTTGAATTATTCCTGCATCCCATGGCTAAATACCACTTGGTCAGGATATATGATATTTTAAATGTGCTATTGAATTCTGTTTGCTAGCGTTTTGTTGAGGGTACTGCAACTATGTTCATCACAAATATTGGCCTATAGTTTTCTTTTCTTGTAGTATCTTTGTTTCGCTGTGGTATCAGAATAATATTGGCCTCATAAAATGAGTTTGGAAGTGTTTTCTACTGTTCAATTTTTGGAAGAGTTTGAGAAGGATTGGCATTAATTATTTAAATGTTTGGTAGAATTCACCAGTGAAGTCATTTTGTACTGGGCTTATCTTTGCAGAGAGGTTTTTGATTAGTAATTCAATCTCCTTACCAAGTATAGGTCTGTTTGTATTTTCTGTTCTTCGTGATTCAGTCTTGATAGGTTGTATGTTTCTAGGAATTTATTCATTTCTTCTAGATTATTCAATTTGTTGGCATATAATTGTAGTAGTCACTTATGATCCTTTTTATTTCTGTGGCATCAATTGCAATGCTCCCTCTTTAATTTCTGATTTTTTATTGTTTGAGTCTTCTCTCTTTTTTTCTTAGTCTAGCTAAAACTTTGTCAATTTTGCTGATCTCTTTGAAAACCAACTCTTACTTTTGTTGAGTTTTTCTATTTTTTTTATTTTCTATTTTGTTTATTTCTGCTATAAACTTTATTATTTCCTTTTACTAATTCTTGGCTTCATTCTTCTTTTGCTAGTTTCTTGAGGTATAAAGTTAGGTAGTTTATTTGAGATCTTTTTAAGTGTAGGTGTTTACTGCTATAAACTTTCCTCTTTGTACTGCTTTTGCTGCATCTCATAAGTTTTGAGTTTTTTTTAAAGCTCCACCCTCAGACCACATCCCATAAGTTTTGATATGTTGTGTTTCATTTTTGTTTGTCTCAAAGTATTTTCCAATTTCCCTTTTGATTGGTCAAGAGTGTGTAATTTAATTTCCACATATTTTGGGGTTTTCCAGTTTCCTTTTTGCTATTGATTTTTAGTTTTATTTTATTGTGGTCAGAAAATATTCTTGGTATAATGTCATTCTTAAATTTGTTGACTTGTTTTGTGACCTAACATGTGATCTATCCTGGAGAATGTTCTGTGTGTGCTTTAGAAGAATGTGTATTCTACTGCTAGTGGGTGGAATGTTCGATATGTCTATTAGGTTCAAGTCCTCTGTTTTCTTATTGATCTTCTGTCTGGATGATCTATGCATTATTTAAAGTGGGGTATTGAAATTTCCTACTATTATTGTGTTGATGTGTATTTCTCCTTCAGTTTTATCTATGTTTGCTCTTTATATTTGGGTGCTCTCATGTTGGGTGCATATATATTCATAATTTTTTCTATATTCCTGTTGAATTGACCCTCTTGTCATTATATAATTATCTCTTGTGACAACTTTTGATCCAAAGTCTACTTCTCTTGATATTACCACTCCTGTTCTCTTTTGGTTACTATTGCATGGGATATGATCCTGTGTCTACATGTGTCTTATAATCTTGTATCCTTTCCCATCCTTTTGCTTTCAAACTATGTACATCCTTAAATCTAAAGTGAGTCTTGTAGACAGCATATAGTTAGATCTTGTGTTTTTTTTAAACCCATTGAGCCATTCTATGTCTTTTCATTGGGGAGTTTAAATGATTGACAGTAAACTAATTATTAATAGCAAAGGAGTTACTATGCCATTTTGTTAATTGCTTTCTGTCTGTCTTGTAGCATTTCATCCCTCTTTTCCTCTCTTATTGTTTTTTTTTTGTGTTTTGCTAATTTTGTGTAGTGACATGCTTTGATTCTTTTTTCATTTTATTTATTTTTATTTACTTATTTATTTGTTTATTTTTCCCTTTACCAGTTTCTCCCTTTACCCCCTCCCACTCCTCTTTTCCCAACCCCAGCAACCTCAGTTCTGTTCTCTTCTTTTAAAAAGTTCAATATAGGGCCGGCCTGGTGGTGCACTGGAGAGTGTGCCGCTTGGGAGCACGACGGCGCTCCTGCCGAGGGTTCGGATCCCATATACAGACCAGTCCACTCACTGGCTGAGCGCGGTGCGGGCGCAACACCAAGGGTTGTGATCCCGTTACCGGTCAGTAAAAAAGACAAAAAGGAAAAAAAAAAAAGTTCAACATATTGTGATTGTTGTATCTTTTTTTTTCTTTTTGTTTATTTTTTTTATTAGCTCCCACATATAAGTGAAGACATGTGGTATTTCTCTTTCTGCGTTTGGCTTATTTCACTTAACATAATTTTCTCTAAGTTCATTTATGTTGCTATGAATGGCAGTATTTCATTCTTTTTTTATGGCAGAGTAATATTCTGTTGTATAAATATACTACATTTTCCTTATCCATCCATCCGATGATGGGCATTTAGGTTGATTCCAACTCTTGGCTATTGTGAATACAGCTACAGTAAATGTGGGAGTACAGGTGTTCCTTTGACATGATGATTTCCATTCCTTTAGGTATATACTATGCAGTGGGATTTCTGGGTCATATGGAAGTTCTATCTGTAGTTGTCTGAGGAACCCCCATACCATTTCCCATAATTGATGCACTGCTTTACAATCTCACCAACAGTGTATAGTTATTTTCATTGTGGTTACCATGAAGCTTATATGCAACATCTTATAGTTCAGACAATCTATTTGAAACTGATAACAACTTAGCTTCAATCACATGTAAAACCTCTTTTTTTATTTTCCCTCCCCATCTGCATTATGTTATTGATGTCACAAACTGAATTTTTTATATTATGTATCCATTAACATATTTTATAGTTATAATTATTTGTTATACTTTTGTCTTTTAACCTCTATACCAGACTTAAAAGTATTTTACACACTGTTACAGTATTATAGTATTCTGTATTTATCTATATATTTACCTTTGTTATATACTTTCATATTTCCTGTTATTACCTAACATCTTTTCATTTCTACTTGAAGCACTCCTTTTAGCATTTCTTGTAAGGTAGGTGCCATGGTGATAAACTCCCTTAGCTTTTGTTTATCTGGGTAAGTCTTTATTTCCTCTTCATTTTTGAAGGATGGTTTTGCCAGATATACTACTCTTTTGGCAATTTTTTCTTTTAGCATTTTGAATATGTCATCCCATTCGCTTCTGACCTGCAAGGTTTCTGCTGAAAATCTGCTGATAGTCTTATGGAGGTCTTTCTTATATGTAATGAGTCACTTTTCTCTTGCTGCTTTCAAAATTCTCTTTGTCTTTGGCTTCTAACAATTCGATTATAATGTGTCTTGGTGCGGGGCCGGCCCGGTGGCGCACTGGAGAGTGCTCCGCTTGGGAGTGTGGCGGTGCTCCCACCGAGGGTTCAGATCCCATGTGGAGACCGGTTCCCGC
>NW_007740897.1:0-330 GCF_000696425.1 Galeopterus variegatus | reverse complement strand
CTGAGCCACCAGGTATGTGCTGCTAAAACATTCTCTAGAGATGGACTCTCCCGCTAGCAACTACTATCAGTCTGGTTGCAGGAGATTAGTCATAGGTATATTTACAATGAGATTTGACTAGTAACAGGAGAGAATATATTGCAGACCTGCTGCTTAACCATTACTTCCCACTTACTAATATTGTGTCAAGGACAATGAGAGACATTTAGTCAAAGGTAACAAAGCATGATTTCAAGTCAAAGCCTGGAAATATACAAGAGGAGCCTGGCACATCTTCTTGAGCCAGGGGAAAAAATAAAAAACGAAGCTAGGAAAGACTAACAAGGTCAT
>NW_007740896.1:25774-27843 GCF_000696425.1 Galeopterus variegatus | reverse complement strand
ACACCACCTCTCCCCCAATATTTTTTCATTCATGTCACAAGGGCTTCTGAATGGCAGCTACGTGCTCTGAACCTCAGTAAGACCCTGACTCTTCCTTCTGCATTTTACCTCCTCCACACTGGGTCCCCAGTTCATATTGAGCCTTCACCAGCTCCTGACCCCCAGGGAACCAGCCCTCCTTTGAAGGAGGCAGAATTGCTGCAGGATTATTCCATACTGTAAAGAAATGCAATCTAAAACTGTCAATGTATGCAGAATGTGGAATTTAGGAGCCTTGTCAGTCTTGTATGAGCAAAGAGAATAATTGATCGGTGGCAACCTTCTCTTTAAAAACANCTTATATACCTTAGATGCCCCCTTTTGAATTATTAGAGATGTCTTTTTTAATATATCTGTCTACAAATATTTAAGCAAGAAATGTAAAGTCACAAAAAGGGCGGAAAATGGGATAGCAATACATAGGAGTAACATTTTTATATCTCCCTGGAATTAAGATGTATAAATCTGAAATAGATTTTGGTAAATTAAGATAAGTAATTACCCTAGAGTAACCACTAAGAAAGCAATCCCCGAAACACGGTGAGAAATGAAAAGAACTAAAACATCGTACTAGGAAATACGTACTTATTGCAAAATAAAGCAGAAAAGGAGCAATAGAAGGTCTATTATTTCAACCAAAAAGTTCAAGAATACTATTACACAGTATGAATCTAATTATAGAATAATCTCTTAATAGATGGATGGATGGATGNTTTTTTTTCCTGATAATTCTATCTCCTTCATCTTTTTCTATGTTCTCCTTCTTGAAATCCTCTTGGTCAAATGTTGAATCCCTTAATTGGGTTTCTCTCCCTCAAATTTTCCCTCACATGCCTTGAGCATCGTATTTCAGTTTCATATTTTCTGAGACGTCCTTAGCACTCTTCTCCAAGCTATTTTTCCCTAATTTTAGCAAACACAATTTTCTTTTAAAAAATTATTATTTATATTTCCTAATTGTTCTCTATCTATATAATCCAGTTTTTCTCGTCTAGTATGAACATCTTCTTGAATTCCTCAGAATACAGAAATTAGAAGGTTTTCTTTTTTTGTTTGTTTGCTTTTCTGTGAACAACTTTCTGTTTAACTGGAATTTTAAATGTGATGTTAAAGATTTTCCTCAAACATATGTTTATACTTGCTCTTTTATTTATGCTTTACAATGAAGCAATAGAAAGGATGACTGATAACTGCATGTGAACCACATCATTTCAGGAGCAGACCGTCTCTTGAGACCACCCCATGTCCCAGATTGTGGCTTGACTCTAAGAGGACAACAGCCCACTCTAGCATACTTCAGTGGCTTGCTCCAGATGCTTTGCTCGACATCTTAGGTAATCAGCCTCCACCTGTTGCCTGGGTGGCCGTGTTAGGGTGCTTGCTCTGTTGGCCACCATGTTCTTAATGAATTTGGAACAGGGAAGTAGAAAAGTTGATTGTTACATACGAGAGCACTTCAAGATTCCATGAGAAAATGGAATTAAAAGATAATGCAAATCTTTCCGTGAGCTTTTTGAAGACCCCTTTTGTGTGGGTGTGTGTCTTGAAATAACTCTTCTGCTTCACACCATGCCTCATACTGATCTTATAATTTCAGAGCTCAAGGCCTCTATGTCATTCTGCTAATGTCACCTCCCTTCCATACACCTCTAAATATATATTTAGCTGTAGCTTACTCAACCCTATTTTTCCACTCCATGTGGACACATTAACTTTTTTAATTCATAAATATATTGAAATATTCTGTATGCTGATAGTCCTTTCTCAGTTTTCAGTGAGTTTATAATACCAGTTTCATGTGACTCCTGTAGTATAATTTAAGTGGAGTCACAAAAGGAAAAGGACATGGAGATGTGTAATCTTCCTTTTGCTTGAATGAATATCCACTCTACTTTAGCAAGCTGTTTTAGTAATTAATCCAAATATGAGGCTTCACAAATAATAAAATATTTATTATTTTAAATATGTTCTTATATACCTTAGATGCCCCCTTTTGAATTATTAGAGATGTCTTTTTTAATATATCTGTC
>NW_007740896.1:19255-25148 GCF_000696425.1 Galeopterus variegatus | reverse complement strand
GATGGATGGATGGATGATAGAAATACAGGAAAAAAATGTTTTTAAAAATGTGAAAAATAAAAGAAATACATTATATTTCCTTCTAATGCACTTTAGTTTTGGTTTTTCAAGTTACTTCACAGTGAAACTGTCCCTGTAGGATTTGTTGTTAAAGTATTATGATATGCCTCCAAAACCGGACTCCCTCACACACCACTAATCTATCTGCTAGTTGGGATGCCCCGTAGGATCTTTTAAGCAAGCTTCTTCTACTTTTATTTTCCAGAAATAACATGATCTAAGTAAGAGCTGTTGCTTCCCTAGCCACACCTGTAAGCTCAGATTATTGCCGGGTGAAGAGTCCTTGTCAGTCCTGCACCTCAGGTATCCTCCCTCTGCAGACAGTCAATTCAGACTACCTGAAAACATGAAGTCTGTTTTTCATTGCAAGCCCATTTATGAGCATTTTGAAGAGAAAACATGCATCAATCCCCACGAAGCACAGTCACTGGCAAATGCTAGAAATAGGAGCAGGAAAGAAACACAGTCTCAACCATCCAATGATTTTTATTCCAACAGAAAGAATAACCAATATTCACTGCAAAATAAATAAAATGAAAAGAAGGTATGTATGTATTTGCTCCAGCATATTCATTGAGAAAATATGATGCCTGTTAGGAAGTGTGTCTGCCTGTACCCAGTGAATGCTGGATTTTTAAAGTAAGGGTAGGGCACAGCCACACAGAGAAGGTATGTGGTGTTGGAAGAAAGCAGTAGATGCTCAAGAAGCCTATGCCTAATGTAGGCAAATGAGCCCAGTCTAGTTTCCTCATCAGCTGGCGTAAATCTTCTAAGAAGGAAGTAGTTATTTGCGTGAGGATATTAGAGAAAGAATTTTAAACCCAACAGACACAAAGGGATATATAACCAACCAATTATATAATCCTGCTGAAATTTATAATTTGAAGTTCAGAACTATACATGTAAATTTTTATGGTGCTCTGGGATTAAAGAAAAAACAAAATATTCACTAACTGAACAATTGTAGCTAGTTCTGAAATCTAATCACCATTGTGTACATAAAGTAGATGAATTTTTCTGTAACATGCATAAATTTTATTCATGAATATAAATTCCATGCATATGCATATATAAAGTGGACAAGAGCAATTTTATTAAATTACTGTGTCAGCACAAATCATCAGCTTGGATGTTTAGTCTATGTAGTTTTCTTAGTAGCTTAAAGTCCAAACTTAATCCTTCTTATATCACTGTGTTGGTCTCTAATAGATCATCTGGAACATGGCAGCTCCCATTGTAGAGATGTTACTTTGCAGGGAAGCAATGATTTGCAGATCAAGTGAAGAGTTTACTCAATCCCCATATCTTATGGGACTGGTAGAAGGGGAAATAGGCAAAATGCACTTTGACAACCAAAACACAATTTTAAAAATGGCTAACTACATGTATGATTGTATTAAACAACAATGTCAACCTGCTGGATTAAGAAGAGCTAATAGGTTGTTGTCTGTAAAAACACAATTAGGAATCAGTGGTGTTTAATAAAGTTGATTTTGCAGGATGTCTGTCAGAGTCATAATTTTTTTATGCAATTAGGGAAGGTCACATTTTATACACCATATTAAAAATGATCCTAATGTTGCTGAGTTTATGAATTTTGATGAAAGTATTCAGTGTACATATGAATCACCAGTGAGAAGACTGATCATTAAAATTTCATGCTCCCTAACATTAATTTTCCTTCTGGCAGTAGCAAATTGGGGAAGGTGTGAGGATATGAGCTGTGTGCTAGCTTTCAGACACTGCCTTACTTTTCATTTTATTTATGTTGCATTTAGAGTGGCTGATTAAATAATTTTATCTCCCTAAACATGGCAACTTTATGCAATTTTAATTTTGATTACACTACATTCACACTGAGCTTCTTGATGATAGAGTCTAAGAATTTGAATATATTCTTTCGACCTAAAAATGTTGAACCTTAAGGTTTTCTTTAGTATCAGCAGCTCCGAATGTGGGTATCCTTAATTTGCTAAATGGTTAGCTTGCATCCCACAGCAGTTCCAAAGCACAGGACCAGTGCAGTCACCCGACTGTCATAACCACTCCTAAGTCATCTTTTATAGGACCTGATTGAGAGAATTTCAAAATAGTTTTCAGAAATGAAATTTTTATCATCTTCTTTACCATCTATCAATATAATTGGTAACTGTCACTGAAAGCTTTGAATTCCTGGTGGGTGTCCCATTATAGCACATCCAGGATAAAGGATTAGGAAAGGCTGCTCCCTTAATGGGAATGTTCCGGCAGACAGAAGTTTGCTCTTCAGAGCTTTGCCCACTAAGCTGATCTTTCTGAATCCCAACCATCCAAAAGCTAATTTTCACACCCTCTTCTCATGCCCATCCAGAAAGAGGCACATGAGCTTAAAACTAGGAAATCATCTTAAGTAAATTTCCATATCATTTAACTCTTGACTGCTTTTCTGTACTTGCAGTTTTCTTAATACTGACAAGTCGAGAATTAAATAAAATAAAAATATATACATAAATTACACAATCTCAATCCACCCTTTGAGATTTTTATAGCCTAATTTTCCTGACTGATTTCTTTTTGTAGGAGGGTGTTTTCCTTATTGTTCCCCAAAATTTCAGAAACATAAAACACAAATTATAGGGAGACTTGTGTTAAGAACTGAGGTCTCTATATAAGGGAAAGAAAAAATACTGAAACAACGATGACATATTTGGGCAGAAGGAAGTTGTGTAGAGAAGGTTTCGAATGGAGCCTCACTGGCTTCTTTTCAGTTATTAGTTTCTGAGCATATCTGGACAATCCCTCACCTTTATTTCTGCAATATACGCATGTACCCCAATCCCAGTCCTTTTGCAAGAAGAATCTTACATACTCAGAGAAGGAGGCCCACATCAGGAACTTTATGATATTGGGAGAAATCCATGCAAAATAAAACAAAACGAAAGAAAACAAAACAAAAATGCGACTCTTCCCTAACGCTGTGAGAGCAGCTACCATGTGCTAAGAGGGTGGGTGAGAGCTGTGCAGGATGCAAAGATCAGCTGAGCTTATCACCTGTTCTCAAGAAACATGTGTAGGAAAAAAAGACCAAAACACGTTCAGCACTTAGAAAAGTTTCAAACAACATAAATGGGAATATAAATTGAGTATAAATAGTGCCAAACTACATGCTCAGAACAGTACTATGAAAAGGATTCTTTTTCATAAAATCCTTGGGGGATAACAAATTGTAGTGGAAAATAATCATGGAAAACTTTTTGAAGGTGATATTTGTACTAGAACTTAGCAGTTTATTTTTAACATATCAGGATCATTTACCTAGAAAGGTAAATTTATATTCTATGCTTTTATCTCTGCTTCTTTTCAGAAATAAGTCATGTAATAATAAAAAAACACATAAAAATAAAAATATGTTAAAATTGTTCTGAGTTTCTACCTCATATCATAAATAATAATAGAATGATAAATATTGATAAGGTGATATCAAATCTAAAATTATATTTATGATATTATTATTTAGCTAAGAAATCTATGAAGTGAAACAAAAATATGTAAGCTATAGAGTTTAATAAAGTGATTAACTTATGAAAATCCACACCAGATTAGTAGCTTTCCTATGTATCACGAATAACCAATCATAAAATGTAATGAAAAGGAGGTTTCTCAATGCAAACAAAACGGACACATGCTACTTTTTCTCCCACTAAATATAGCTAAAAATGACAAATATTATATATAAAACAATCACAGAAATATCCTGAAAGATGGAGAGAAGAAGATGGTCTGGATAGGGAATCTGAAGCTGAAGGAATAACATGGTGGTGAGTTTCCTGGGTTTTCTTTTGCCATCTATACATCATGGATAGCTGGAGAAGCCTACAACCCACAAATGTCAGCAGAGCAATAAAAAATAAATAGCCATGAGAAAGCTCAGCTTTCTCTTGACAAAGCAGTCTAGCAGGAAAGAAAACTTTTTGACAATAACCACCCCATGCCAGCCTAACATCATGAAAAAAATGTAAACATCAATCAAAAGAAAGGAAGAGTGACTATATTAGTAGCAGATGTAGTAGACATCGCAGCAAATATTTTTTAAAAATGAAAAACTTTTGGGATGAAGCAAAAGCAGTTCTAAGAGGGAAGTTCATGGCAGTAAATGCCTACATTAAGGAAAACAAAAGATCTCAAGTAAACACTGTAATTTTACACTTCAAGGAACTAGAAAAGGAAAAACAAAATAAGTTTGATGTTAGCAGAAGAAAGAAAGGAAAAATCAGAGAAGAAATAGGTGAAATCAGGACCAGAGAAAACAATAGAAAAGACCAACAAAATTAAAAGTTTTTTAGAAAGATAAACAAAATGGATGAAATTTTAGCTAGATTAGCCAATAAAAAGAGAGAACTCAAATAAATAAAATTATTGATAAAAGAGGAGGCATTAAAACTTATTCTACAAAATTACAGAGGATCATAAGATATTACTATGAGCAATTATATTTCAACAAATCGAATAAGCTAAAAGAAATGGATAGATTCCTACAAATATACTACTTATTGAGTCTAAATCGCAAAGAAATAGAAAACCTAAACAAACAAATAATATTTAAGGAGACTGAATCAGTAATTAAAAGTCTAAAAAAAAAGAAGCCTAGGAGTTGGTTTCACTGGTGAATTCTGCCAAACACTTAAAGAATTAGTACTAATTTTTCTCAAACTCTTCCTAAAAATCAAAGTGCAAAGAATGCTTCCAAACTCATTTTACAAAGCCAGCATCACCCTGAAACCAAAGTCAGAAAAGAATGCTACCGTAAAATACAACCCAATATCCTTGAACATAGATGCAAAAATATTCAACAGAACACCAGCTGACCAAATGCAAGAATGCACTAAAAGAATTATACATCATGATCAAGTGGGATTTATTTCTGGGATTCAAGGATGGTTCAACATATGAAAATCAAAAAATGTGATACACCACATTAACAGAATTAAGGACAAAAAATACATGATTATCTCACTAGATTCGGAGGGGGGAAGCACTTGAAAAAATACAACACTTTTTTCATGATAAAGACTCCAAAAAAACTTGCTATAGAAGGAATGTACCTCAATCACAAGCCCATAGCTAATATCACACTCAATGGTAAAAAGCCAAAAGTTTTTCCTCTAAGATCGGTAAATAGACAAGGATACCTGCCCACTCTTGTAACTTCTATCCAACACTGTAGTTGAAGGGTTAGGGTTAGGGTTAGGGTTAGGGTTAGGGTTAGGGCCAAAGCAATTAGGAAATAACAAGAAAAAAAAGACTTCCAAATCAGAAAGAAAGAAGTAATATACTCTCTGTTTGCTGATGACATGATCTTATATTTAGAAAATATTCAAAACTCTACCAAAAATAAAATTCATGAGAACAAATAAATGAATTCAGTGAGGTTGAAATTGTGCAGAAAGTATTACTGGACTAAAATGAAATTAAGGTAGATACCAATAACAGAAAGATATCTGGAAAATACCCAAATGTTTAGAAATAAAGGATTACACTTAGAAGTAACACATGACCTACTCAAAAATTGATGACAGAAAGAAAATGTTTTCAACCGAATAATCATGTATATAAAGAAAATAAAAATTCAGGGGTTGCAACCAAAAATTCTTAGAGAAACTTTTTCTTAAAGCCAATTTTTTATTTTTTTATTTTATTTTATTTTTTTTTTTGTCTTTTTTCCGTGTCCGGCAACGGATTGCAACCCTCAGTGTTGCCCCCGTACCGGACCGGGGACCGGCAACGGGATCGCAAGCTTCAGCGTTGCTCCCGCGCCTCGCTCAGCCAGTGAGCGGGAGCCGGTCTGTATGTGGGA
>NW_007740896.1:10255-18481 GCF_000696425.1 Galeopterus variegatus | reverse complement strand
TGTAAAAATAAACATGTGGGCCTGTACTGGTTGCACTATGGTGGGTTAAAGACAAATTAATTATACAACGACTGCACATGTAAAACCTATGTGTTCTTGAGAAAACAAAGTGACGCTGTGACACAGCATAACAAACGAATCGTATCTGGGACAGTCTGGAACAGTTTCCTTGAAGAAGTGGCACTGGAAATCTTTTCCTAAAAATAAAATCAAAGAAAGAAAAATACCTGTCACTTGTCCAATTTTAGCATAAAAATCATAAAATCACAAAACCTTTTCAGCCAGGGTTTAAGAGGAAAAATTTTTTTAAATGTATTTGTCTCTGTGAAAGTGTGATTGATTAATGTAGTAAACGATGCCTTCAACACCTGTCTCTTTACTCGACTGAACTCACACAGAAAGGGCAAGATATTGTGAGAGCGTTGTTTTGAGATGACCTGGTATAATTAAAAGGAAAAAAGAAACTGAAAAAACTTTGCAAAGAACAAAAATTTTAAAATAAATTTTAAAAAACAGACAAATAATCATCATCATAAGTTGAATGGTTAAAAGGAGAAAGGAGAACTGTGGTTACTAGAGGTGAGAAAGGGAAGAGGTGAGGAAGGACAGTGAAAGGGCGATTTTAATGGGCACAAAAGTACTGTGAGATCAGAAAAGTAAGTTCTACTGGTGTGCAGTCAACCCAGAAATACATAGTCAGTAATGATTTCCTGCATGTAACCAAATGACCAGAAGAGAGGAGTTCAAATGTGCACATTACAAAGAAATGATTAAGTTTTGCAATATGCTAATTATCCTGAATAGATCAGCACACATTACATACATGTATTGCCATATAACCCTGCACCCCATAAATATGTACAATCAATGTTTCAATAAAAAATTTTAAATGAATAAATAAATAATTGTTCAGTGTCTCTATTTTGTTCAAGTTTACAGAGTCTCCTGCGGCTTTTGATATGAGTTGTGTAAAAGACAATGTCCAAAACCGAAACAAAATCTCACAGAAATAAGCTCATGTCAACTAATCACTATGTCAGGTAAGATAAAATATTATTTTCATGATAAATTTACTTGTATTGACTAATCAAAGTGTCACTTTTTTAATAGATAAAAGCTAAATGTGGGGCCGGCCCGGTGGCGCACTGGAGAGTGCGCGGCTTGGGAGCACGGTGGCGCTCCCGCCAAGGGTTTGGATCCCATGTGGAGACCGGTTCCCGCTCACTGGCTGAGCGCGGTGCGGGCGCAGCACCGAGGGTTGCGATCCCGTTACCGGTCAGTAAAAAAAAAAGACAAAAAGGAAAAAAAAAAAAACCTAAATGTGCAAGCCTTTTAACAGCATGCCACCATTGACTTCCAAAGAATCTAAAGGTATCACTGGATATGTGAAGTTATTTAGTAAACAAACCAAATGTTTGAACCTTAGGAATCCAAGCCTAAGAGTTCCCCAGATGACATTACTCAAGGAACAATTCTCAGAGAAAATCTAAGCAAATGGGGATGAGAATTAATAATTCCATCCTGTGAAATTTTCATCTGCTGAATCTACCTGGGTAAGTCCAGCAGAGATTGGTTTGTGAAGTATATTCAACCCAGTTGTAGGGTTCTCTCACATGGGGAGATATTTTTCACAAACACAACTTTCATAAAGAAACAAAAATTAACTAGCCTATAAAACAGTGTAGATTCTCCAGAGTTTTATATTTAAATATAATTAAGTATCCCAGCTGGAAATTGCTCTGACTTATCTCGATGTTAAAGACTAAATGAGTTCATTATTTTGTGTCTCTGGATAATTGTTATTTTATTAATACTATTATTAATATTATGAGTGTATTATTTGAGTTTTCTGTTATATTTTTTAAGAAAATGTATTACTACATTTCACCCTAGATAATAAAACAGGATTCATAGAATATGATTTGGGTAATACCTCTTCTTATTTCTTCAAAGCAAAAGATTCACAGATGAGTAAGACATATAGGAGGCCTATGCCCCCAAGTCCTACTGAGGCACCCTAATATCTGCTGTGGACATTGGAGGGTGGAAACTCAGATTTTGAAATCTGATAGAACTGTACACATTTTGCGAAAACCATGTATGTCCACTGTGAAGCATGGGTCACATGCAGTTCTGTTACTGCTGTTGTTTTACTAGGCAAATATCATCAAATATTCACCAGGGTGGGAGAGAGAGAGCATGGCTGTGTGTGTGTGTGTGTGTGTATCTATGTGCATATGTGTATTTACGTGTATGTGTATAGTATATGTATGTGTATATATGTATGTAAATACTTAAAGTGTGTCTGTGTGTGTGTGTGTGTGTGTGTGTACCTAACAGCTCCAAGAATTACTATCTGGAAAATTTTGTAGAAAACACCAGTCACTCTGTTGCTCATGTGAAAAGCTACCCAGAGGCTGTGTAGTTTCAAGCCACATGATTGCATGTAACCACTCCAATAACATGTAACATAACAGATAATGTGATTTACACAACGCAATATACATGGACCTCACTTTAATGTGTACATATATTCATAAAGAGCTATATGTAATATTTTAAGGAGGCAAAAAAAATCCAACATTTTTTCATCCCATTGCCTTTAGCTGTCCTTTCTCAAGTTCATCAGCAAAAGACCTATCGATATAAAAAAAAAATGTTGTTTGCGCATATCTCAGAGAAAATAAGTTGTGTTTGTTGTTTTATTTTTATTGTTTTACTATGATCAATTGGAAATGTAGTTGTGGTTTTCAGACCTTACAAATGCATACAACTTGTACTCAAGAAAAGAGTGACTTGAGGCACTGGGATCAAGCCCTGACGCACCCATTATAAGGGATCTGATTTATATTCTGTTCCTGACTGCCAGTGTTTTCTTCCATGTAAATAAATTGATTTTATCCTACTGCTCAAGCTTGTGAAATAGAGAAAGTCAGAAAATAAAGTAAAATAAACAAAGTTATGAATGACCCAAGGCCATGGAAAAGGATTATATTGGGAGCAGAGCTCACTTACCACCTCCTGTAGAAGCTGCTAGTTCTAGAAAATGTCTGTCTGCTCACACCCTCAGAACCATGAGTGAGGCTCCTCAGGCCCAGGGCAGAGCAAACCCTTCAATAGCACTGACAATGTTTTCTAATATGGGAATTTTTAGATTCTTGTAATTACTGGATTTTTCACTGTGAATATCCAGAGCTAACTCACTCTTGGAAACACTAGAGAACTTAAATGCTATATAGAAGAAAGAGAGCAGTAAGGTCAGCACCCACTGAAGAGCACGTCGGAGACTCACAGGGAGTTTATAGAGAGAACACAGCGAGCATCTCCGCGTTGTGTGCAGAGCAGTCTTTCTCTACCTTGCGTGCAGCTTCAGTAAAAACCCACCTCTCATGATTGCATGGTAAACTTTCATGTGCCCCTGGAGTTGTGACAAAATACTGAGTATATTTTACTAAATAGGAACGAAGGAACTCTCAGGAGACCATGATACACGGATTAAATCCAAGCTAACTAACCAGAATCTGCCATCCCACCCCTCTTTTGTCCATATATTTATGTTCCTATTGTTCTTTGCAAAATCCTTAGACAAAATGCCCAAAACATCGATTAACCCGAGGTGATTCTCTTCCACCTCCACAATTCAGAAAGTTATTTTCGTGTCCACTCCATTTGCTACCAGGCACAGTATCTTCTCACCGCCCTCTAGGAATTTCTCCCTCTCCTGTGGTCCAGTCCTAGGCCAGGCACTCATCTCTGACTAAGAATAAATCTGTCTACTTATTACACAGACTATATCCAAACTCTGAAATGAGGCAGTCTCAAATTACCAATATTTCAATTTCTTTCGCCATGCCATTGTAAACTCAATAAACTTCAGATTGTTCATTTGTAGAATGGGGATAACATTAGTACCTACCTCCTAAAGTGGTTGCAAAGATGAACAGAAAATCAGGCACACGGCCTCCCTGAGTTTGTTGTTGTGGATTAAGCATCCAGTAACTACTGGCTTCAATGATGGTGAGGACAATTGTGACCACTGAGACACTAACAGTGAGAGTGATAATTAAGAACACTACAGTATTTGAAATATTAAGCATGATGTTCATACTTAATGATAACTTAAAATACCATAATTTTTCAAGATTCAAAGAGTGTTGCCAAAGGGTAGATATGACCGTGGAAGAATTTGGAATAGGTGGATAAGGAAACCTGTGCTTCTAGTGACATCAGGCAGGTAATGGCTTTCTTTTCAGTGTTATGGAGGGATATACCAACAGCAACAGGAGTGATCCAAAAACTGTGAGGGGTCAGATCTACTTCTGGTAGAACCTTGAGGAAAACACCCTTTGATATTAAGACGTGTATTTTCTCCCTTAAAGAACAATTTCACATGGAGAGACTGGATTCTGTTCTACCTTTTTTAATTACAGGAAAGTCTGTGCTATTTTTTTTTTTACTTCATTTTTCCACTTGTGTAATGAAAGACAACATCATGTGATCCTTAATAGTTATTGCTCTGATATTTTAATTTTTATTTTTTTCTAAACTGAGGAACTAACTCTTGGCCTTTAAACCTATTGCTTATTTCTTGTTTTTCTAAACTTAAAAATGTCAAGTCAATAAAATCTAATGCCATATTTTCTTTCACATTGACAGAATTTGCACTTTTGTTTATTTTGGGAGAAGGACAAAATACAAAAATACCATTTTAAGTTATGCCATGTTTAAAGTTTATTAGTTTCTGTTATGCAGTCAGGTACTATCCCTCTTTGAGTATCTCAACATTCACCACTAATGTACATCATGTGCTCAGTAATGTGTTAGATTGAATTAGTTTTCTAAGTTTTTAGCAATGGTTTACTTCTCTTGTTTTGTTAAACTTTTCTTCCAGCAGTTTTTGTATCAGTAGTAGTTTTTGGATTTTTGTATCAGATGGTTTATAATGTATCTAATAAAGTATGAGTAAGAAAAAAGAAATATTTATTTTTAGTAATATGTAAAAATGAGAAACATAGTCTAATTATTGTACAATTTATTTTCAACGGATCTACCACATATGACACAGAGAGGTGGCTAAACTTAAAATCACGTCTCTTGGTGTCCGTTTTCTTTCCTGTTTCTTCCCTCCTCCTCCTCCTTCCTTAGAATCCTGAACTGTAGATTTCATGATCACTCTCTGTCAAATTGGCTTTGGTTATCACAACCTGTCTCCCTTATTGCTCGGAATGAGCCAAAAATGTTCTGCTGCCCACCAGATTCTCTAACCTATTTATCAGGAATGGTAGGATCAGTGTTTACTTGGACATAACAAAACTTGATTAAAACATAAAACAGTATTTCTGTAAAGCCTATGCACTGTTTTTTTACACTTTTTAGAGGCACAACATACTGGATCTATTTGAGAAACACAGCCTATGCTTGCAGAACACATCCAAACAGCTTAGCCTTGATTGAATCTATACACTTTACCAACAGAAAAAAAAAAAAAATAGGTTTCATCCATTTATAAAATATTGTGCATTTATCCCACAGACTAAAGAAATCTGATGTTAGTTAAATTATAAGCTGTATTTTATTTTACTTCTCCTTGTACAACTTTGTCACAGCTGTAAATTGTTTAATGTCTATATTTTTACTTGCTTAATTTCTGTTTCTCTAATATCCACAAACTTTTAGATATCAGATGCATTTTTAAAATACTTACTCTTGTATATTTATTGCTTAGGTTTTTTTAATGAATAAATCATAAATTAATTAGGGAGAGTACTTCTAAATTTCCCATAGGGTAAAGAATAATCTATTATAAAGCATTTTAGAAAATAATCAGAACTTAAAATTTACTTCCCACAAATTTTGATATATTTTTAAATTATTTATTATGTATTATCTTAATTTATAGTTCTTTTTAGACTTAGTAAGATGTGTGTTTATATAATTAATTTTTAGGAAAAAAGTGGAAAGGATGAAGTATTAAAAATAACAGTAGAAGCCAATGAAATGTCATACAAGCATGTTCTAAACAGGTCAAATAACCTAGAATTAGCTCTTTGAAAAATCTTATAAAACTGATAAACCTGGGAATACCAATCTAGAAAAAAGACAGAAAACAGAAATAATCAATATCTGGAAATGATAAATAAATGCACACCATTATCAATCTCATAGTTATCAACAAAGATAATAACATATGAAAGAAAACATAGTGGTAATAATTTTGAAATACATTTCAAATATATTAATTCTTTTTTTGTTTTTGTTTTTTTGGCAGCTGCTGATACAGAGATTGAACCCTTGGTGTTATTAGCTCCACAGTCTAAACAACTGAGCTAACTGGCTAGTCCTATTAATTCTTAGAAAATTATAATTTACAGAGCCTGATCAAGTAGAAATAGAATCTATATTATCATATGGTTTTTAAATAAATTCGACTAATCGTTAATGTATTTCCATAAAGAAAACTCCCGACCACAGGAACTATACTAGTGAATTTGCCAAATATTTAATTAAAGAATAACAATTTTTTACAAATTTTTTCACACAATAGAGAATTGTTAAATACATTCTAACTAGTTCCATATGCCATAAAAGATTTGATATCAAATCTTGACAGAGAAATGATAAGAATGGAATATTATAGGCAAATCTCATTTATGAATATAGATACAAATATCCTTAAAATCATGAAACTGATATGGTTCAAAAGCCATTCATAATTAATTGAAAAATAGCATTCTAAAAATTAAAGTGAATGTTATAAATCTGATAAAGAAAGGATATGTACAAAACAAGGGAAACATACATTACAGAGAAATGTTAAAAGCTTTCTGTCTGAATCCGAGACTGAGACCAGGATGCCTCTCTTCCCACATTTATTCTGCATACTTCTGAAGTGCTATCCCATCCAATAAGGCAAGAAAAAAGTTATGGAATATAGAAGCTTTTGAAACAAAGAGATAAAACTCTCACTTAGTCTGTATAATTCTGCATGTAAGACATTCAATAGAATGTACAGAAAAGTTATTATAAGTTTAATATAAAAATAATCACATTTAAATACTATTATAGAAGAGAAACTGAAACTTTGGAATATAATAACAATTATCAGTTCTAATAGTTTTTTGTCAGTCTTCAGAGTTTTCTGTATAGAAGATCATGTCATCTGCAGGGACCATTTAACTTCTTCCTTTTCTGTTCGAATGCATTTTATTTCTTATTCCTACCTAATTGCTCTAGCTAGCATCATCAACACTGTATTAAATAGACGTGGAGGAAGTGGGCATCCTTGCTTCACTCTGATGTTAAAGGAAAAGCTTTCAACTTTTCACCATTGAACATGACGTTAGTGGCAGTGCTGTCATATACAGCCTTATGTGTCTTATACACATTGAGATACATTCCTTCTATACCTAATGTGTGCAGAGTTTTTATCATAAAGGGTGTTGAATAGAAGGCCTCCCAGGTGTACCTCTCCTTCTTTCTGCCTTTCAGAGTCTTCTCAAGCTTGCTGTGTTTTGCCAAGGGCTTTTCAGTTGCAGGCAGGAAAATCTGAGAGGAACGGGCTACTCTGTCATGGCTTAATCGAAGGTCTGCCCAGCTCTGCTTTGTCTTACAGAGAAAACTTTCTCCTAGAGTCCCCCCATTGCCTGAAATCAGCTGCAGGACCACCTCACTTGGAGTGAGGCTGTCAGAACTTGAAATTTCCACAGCACCAAACTCAAGAAACTTTGTAGTAAAGCAGTTGGATTAATACTCTACAGTATTACTTTGTGGACAGGCAGAATCACCATTGGAACACGGCAAAAAGTCCAGAAGAAGACCCATATATATTAATACATTGCATTAATGACAAGTATTTTAATCAGTGGAAAATGATCACTAAATATTGTTGGATAGCCAACTGGAAAAATAGTAAATTCGAATCATTACTTCACATCTTAAAGCAAAACAATTTTGAGTTGAATAAGAGAGTATAGAGTCAAGGAATAAAATGAATAAAAATCATTTTAAAAAACTAGCAGAAAATGCAATGTAATATCAAAGTAGGAAATGTCCTTCTAAATATATTTCATAATTGAAAAAATATAAGAGAAAAGCTACACACACACCCCACATCTTCATGACCAAAAAAAACACCATTTGAAATTAAAGCCAGTTACAAATGAAAAAAATAAATAAATAAATAACTTCAACTTGTATCATATCAAGAATTGTATACATAATATACTC
>NW_007740896.1:8189-9740 GCF_000696425.1 Galeopterus variegatus | reverse complement strand
AAATAAATAAATAAATAACTTCAACTTGTATCATATCAAGAATTGTATACATAATATACTCATATTTTCTAACATTTGTAAGGGTACTTCAAAAAGTTTGTGGAAAAATGAAATTAAAAGACAATATGCATCTTTCCATGAACTTTTTAAGACCCCTCATACTGCAGTCCTAAAAACTAGTTGATGCCCAAGTCATGTGTTTGTTTATACAAAAACTGTGGGTGTTAAATAAACCATATACGTTTAACAGAAAAGGAAATGCGTTGTTATTTAACAAAAAGAAAGACACCCAAACTCTCTTTTAATAATAGAAATAAAAATAGAGTCGGTTGAGAAACAATGTTTTGCTTATTCAAATAGGATGGTGAAGATGATGATTAGAAAAATCAGTTGATTGATAGATCAATAGATAGATGATAGATTGATAGATAATTAGGATATATGGGAAAACAGATTGTTGCACATATTGTCCATGTAGGATAAATCAATAGACTCAATGGCAGGGCATTTGACAATACCTAAAATAATATACATGCAAATAACTCTGATCCTCCAAATTTTTCTCCTTAGTGTTTATTCTACAGATACTGCCTACCTGTGGGAAATGACACATATACACAAGTACTGCAGCATGATTTGTACAGACAGAAACTGTACAAGACACAAACACTCTTTAATGGAATTCTTCTTAAATGAATTGCGTGCGTCCATATAGTAGAATACCTGGTGGGGGGACATTTAAAATAAAGAGGCAGCTGTATGTAGACTTAAGTAGAAAGACAGCCAAGAAGTGTCACGTGAAGGTAAATGAATCTATACATATGTGTTTGTATGTGAAAAAAAGTGTGAAATGAGCAAAATTTGTTAACCTTGAGGAGCATTGGGTAGATACAGACCTAGGAAAACTCACTTTCATTTTTATACATTGTACCTTGGTCTATGTTCGTGTACTACCTAATCCACAAAATAAATGTACAAATAAGTAACCAAACAAACATTCAAATAAATTACGCCAAACACCGTAGAAATTCTTAGCTCTGAGCTGCAGCCTGATCTTTGCCTTTGCATGTAAAAACTTGCAATTTCGATCAGTTTTTCTGCAACTGGGGCTTGCTGGTTCACAGCAGGTAAATGAAAGAAGGACTTACAAAGAGCGTTTTACAGGTCCATTTGGCTCCCTATCACTTCTCTGCCTTTCAAGTCATAAAATAAATGCAACGATGACCAGTGGTTTGTTTTTGTTTTTCTTCTATCTTTTGCTTTTTGGGGGCTCCACCCTCATTGGTCAGCTTGCTTACTGCACAATCTGACAACAGAAAAAGATGCTTTGTACAAAACCGTCCTTCATTTTATTCATAATATAAACACTAATTTATATTAATATTAATTTCATCTTTCCGAGAACTTTTTGAAGTATCCTCACTTTAGGAAACCTACAGATAATATCATACTTGATTCTGAGAATCTAGAAACTTCTCTAAGATCAGGAATAAGTCATAAATGTATCCTCTCAGCCCTACTTTCCACATCACATAGGAAGTTCTATCCAAT
>NW_007740896.1:0-7703 GCF_000696425.1 Galeopterus variegatus | reverse complement strand
GAAAAAGACTCCTGAAACTAATGAGCAATTTTAGCAAAGTTTCAGGATACAAAATTAATATATAAAAGCCAATTGCTTTCCTATATATCAGGGATAAACAAGTGTATTTTCAAAATAAAAACATGATAATGTTTACATTAGCACCAAAAAAAGAGAAAAATAACTTAGGTATAAATCTAATAAAATATATGAAAGTTCTATATAAGGAAGAGTCCAAAACATTGATTAAATAAATCAAAAAAGAAAAGAAATGGAGAGACATCCCATGCTCTTGGACTAGAAGTCTCAATATTGTCAAGATATCAGTTCATCCAAACTTTATCTATTAATTCACTGCAATCCCAGTCAAAATCCCAGCAAGTTATTTTGTGGATATCAACAAACCAATTCTAAAGTTTACATGGTGAGGCAAAAAACCCAGAGTAACCAATACAAGATGGGAGGAAAATAAGAAAGTCACGGTTGATCCTACCCAACACTAAGACTTACTGTAAAGATTCATTCATCTAGATGGTGGAATATTGCTGAAGAACAGAAAAACAGATCAATGGAACAGAACAGAGAGCCCAAAAAAGACAGTGAAACTACTCTGTATGATTCTGTAAGGGTGGATACATGTCATTATACACTTATCTGAACCCACAGAATTTCCAACACCAAAAGTGAACCCTAATGTAAACTATGAACTTTGAGTGACAATAATGTGTCAATGCAGGTTCATCAACTATAACAAATGTACCACTCTGGTGGGGGGGTGTTGACAGCAGGGCAAGCCGTACACCTGTGCTGGGGGGAGCTAAATGGGAGCTCTCTGTACTTTCTACTAAATTTTGCCATGAACCTAAAACTGTTTTAATAAATAAAGTCTATATTAAACAAACAAACAAAAATCAAAGTGAAGATTTGAGAAAAAATTTGTGATTTAATGATAAATTTGTAACATATTTCTGGATAGTCCTTTAAAATATGAAACAAAAATTTTAAATATCATTTCTCTCAGACTGATAATTCTCTTTCAAGTATGTTATCCAAAAAGATAATCACATGTATCATCTTTCATATAATAAAGAAAATGTATTTTCAAAAATCTTGCAATATTTAATAATTGACATGAATTAAATTAATGTTTATACCTCCACATAGTGGAGTATCATATACCTATAAGAATGCATTTCAGAAATCAGTCAAATATTATGTCATCACAATATGATATGCAGGGGAAAATACTACAAATCATTGTGTATAACACAGAACTGTGTGAATAAACACATATAATTCCTGTGCATTCATAACACATTTTTACAAATATTATATGCAGTCAGTTTTAAACTCAAGTATATGCTTAATAACAGTGAGCATGACTGTTGTTAATCTTATAGTTCCAAACTTTTGATTGAGGCCTCTGATTCCTTTGCCCTGGTTTCTGAGCTTTTCTACTTTCCAACCTTGCTTGGCCTTGTTCAATCCTAGAGTAAACGCCTGTCTCTAGCTGTCTTTCCTCCCTTGAATGTTTCCCCAGAATACAAGTTATCTGGAAGAGTGTGTCGATCCAGCTTCTTCTCCTATTTCTCCTCTGCAACAACCCAAGATGGTTCAATATTTTCTGAGTTCCCAGCATTTCAATTGACCACATAATTGACCTGTTGACTAGAAACAGGTTGTGTGGTTTTGTCTCTCACATTTTTTTTCTTGCTAGAAATTTCACACTCCTTACTATGTTTTGGCAAAATCAACATACATCTTAACTTATCGTACTTTTACATTTTTTCTTTCAGATGCCTCCCCATTGGGGTATATCCTCCAGTAATGTCAGAAAAACATTGGGTACTCTTGGGTAGTTTCTTCTGCTTCAGCTAAAATGCACTGTTTTAGGTGCTTGTCTTCCTGTGTATAAAATATTCTGGGAGACTCTTGGGTAGTTTCTTCTGCTTCAGCTAAAATGCACTGTTTTAGGTGCTTGTCTTCCTGTCTGCTCCATGGTCATTCTTGAGTGCTGGTCGGTCCCTCAGCTTATCGATGTCCCTCCATCTCCAAAATGTAACTTTCATCTGTCTCACTTACTTTATTTTTCTGCCTTATTGAAGTCAGGTGTTACTTCCTCTAGTTCAAATTCCTTGGAGACAATATTTGATTACTCTCTTTTATTTTTAGTTTATTTTTTAAAATTATTTCTTTTTTATTTTTTTATTTTTGTCTTTGTTTTTCTCTCATAAAGTCCAGAAAGCTTGTGCCTTCTCTTAACTACTATTTATTCATTTTATAAAATTCCACTAAAATTGTGTAGCATTCCCTTTGCAGCTAGTTCAGTATATCTAATTTAAAATGCATTATTCTAAATTTAATCTTTCATAATTTTAATATATAAATTACCTTTTATATAAATATATTTTATCATTTCACATTTGAAATGATAGTATGTGACTACATTTTTAAGTGAGAATAATGAAACCAGAACTACAGAAATGTAGGGCCCTAAAGAGAATCACAATTTAATTGACAAAATAGACCCCCAAAAATTATACCCATGGAATTGAAATCATCATGTCAAAGGGATACCTACACTCCCCTGATTATTGCGGCTCTATTTATAATAGCTGAGAGTTGGAACCAATCTATAAGTCCATAGATAAATGACTGGGCAAGGAAAATGTGGAATATATACTCAATGGAATACTACTCCACCATAAAGAGGAATGAAATTCTGTTATTTGCAGCAACGCAGATGAACTTAGAGAAAATTATGTTAAGTGAAATAAGCCAGGCACAGAAAGATAAATATCTCATGTACTCACTTTTAGGCGGGAGCTAAAAAAAACAAATAAATTAAAAAAGAAAGAAAGATAAAATAATAATTTATTGAACTCTCAAAAGGAGAGAACAAAACTAAGGTTACCAGAGGTGGGAAAGGGGGAGGAGGAGGGTGGTTTAGTGAGGAATTGGTAAAGGGCCATAACAATCAATTGCATTGTATAATGTTGAATATACTAAATATCCTGATTTAAACATCACATATTGACACAGGCATTGATATTCAACTCTGTGCCCCTCAGATATGTACAACCATGTTCAGTAAAAAAGTAAAATAAATAAATAAAAATAAATAAAAGGAACTTGTACAAACAAATCAGTGGCATAGTCTGACTATTGGCCTCCGTCGATTTTTTTTTTAAATGGAAAGATTCATATTTTAAATTTTCATTTCTGCGGGGTACAATGTGTTGTTTCAATACATGCACACACTGCACACTCGTTCACTTAGGGTCAACAGCACGGTTTTGTACGTTAACCCACCTCTTCCCCTCCCCACCGCCCTCTCCTTCCACTCTCCACTTCCATAAAAACTTCTTTTGTTTATTTTTTTTGTTTGTTTTCTAGATTCCACATGTGAGTAAGAATGTGTGGTATTCGTCTTTCTGTGTCTGATCCACTTCACCTATTTTCTGAACCCTCTGCCCACTGAGGTGCTTGCTATGTGTTTACATAGATTGAACTACACAAAAACATTTCTTATACTTTGAGCGCCGGATGGAGCTCCTCCCATGTGAGATTTCAAAACCAGTGCAGAGACCTTGAACAGGGCAAGAACCTCAATTTTCCCTCACCACTTTCAGTCCTATTCCACATTGACTGTTATGAGCACTAAATGGGATTGCATTTAATTGAAGGAAAAGTGCTCTATACACGTAACAGGTACAGTGAAAGCATTGCTTAAATCACAAGCATCCAATGCTGAGAACACTGAGTCTGAATAGACGAAAGGCCAGCTGTGCACTGGGACACCACTATTTTTCACAGTTCTAAAGTGAAGCTTAAGTGTGGACTAAAATCACACAGGTGCTGTTTTGAGGCTTTTTCAGAGAAGTGGTGAACTGGCACTCAGTCACAGATGCTGCTTCGTGAGCGGTAGGCTGTCCTGGGGTTTGTTTCTGTTCCAACAATACTGCTGCTGTGGATGCTGTGATTCTGTGATTCCACAACAACTTGATCAATGCCACTGCAGCTATGTAACTGATCACACATCAGACGGCATAGATATCTTTCATTAATCTCCTCCTGGTAGGCTTAAAAGACGAAAACCCCCTAAGGTTTCTCACTTGCTCTCATTCTTTGCAGAGATCAGAAACAAATAGTTTCTTCCTGTGTTATTCTTGTCTTGTGTAAGAAGGGTTTGTACAAGAAAGCCCCTGGTGTAAACAGTTTTGAAACATTGTTTTAAAGGATTAAAGCATCTATAATGATGCGACCCCAGGAGTGTGTCTTCTTGCAGTCTGCGTTGGTGTAAATAGGCTTAGGCTGTTCAAAATCATGCTCAGCACCCAAAATGAAAATTAAATAACTGAGACAATCTTAAAATCAGTCTTTGCTTTAGTATTTTAACATAATTTTAAAAGAATGATAGACTTAATATCCTAAGGTATACACATACACACACACACACACAGGGAAAAAAAGAGGTACTTTCAGAATTCACTGAGGACTTTACAGATTCCAACCCACTTACTACTGCTAAACTCAAACTTGAAAATATTTTTAGAAGAGAATAACTACTTGCCAGTAATCCTTAGAAACATTTGAAGAGATACATCATTCCATAAACATGCACACCATAAATGATCATACCTTAAAATCTCTTTCATTTAAAAATGCCATTTGAAATGGGGTCCTATGGATTAAAGAAAAAGCAGAAAACCATGAGTTCATGAGTTTAACAAAGTATGAGAGATTTCTTCATTCCAGTGGTTCCAAGACCCTATAATATACTAATGTGCATTGTGGTCTGCAAAAGGAATTACATTACACATTATTGTGCTATAAACTGTCTGATTATCACCTTATGCTATTTCACAAGATTATTAAGTTTTTGAAGTGGATTTATTTTGGATGCCAGTTATCTACCTGCACATAAAACATTACGTTTGATTATGGAGTGTGTTAGAACATGGTTCAAAGACGTGAGATTACCTGTGAGCCTTTTTCACATACTAACACCACCACTTATCTGCATCAGCATGTCCCAAACTACATGAGTGCAGAATAATCTTCTTCATTTCCTCTGTAGTTGCACTCACAATTGGATGAGACTTTACATTCCACATGTCCTGCAAATTTATGTAACCAGCATGTCCAAATTAATAGCATTTATCCCTAATACGGATCATCCTACAGATTTCTATCCATTTCAGCAAATATTTATAGATTTATAGAGCATATTCAGCTACGGATTGTACTCTATTGTGATTTTTACCCATCAGCAATAACTCATATCAGGAAAAAGTCACAAAGAATCAGAAACAATTTTTTTCAGATTGTGCCTATGTTATGTTAAATAGGAGAATTTTGAGGTAATTTTTTTTTACTCTAGAGAGGTCTTTTTCTTCACTCAGTTTCATCAACTGTAGGAATGGCATCATTATTTTTTATCTGCTATTTTATTGATCTTTTGCTGTTTGTGTTCTTTTTTTTTAATATTCTCATGTGTCATATACTAAGGGGTTTATGGCAACATTGCCAAAAAAGAAATTTTGTTATACTTGGGCCCAAATCAGCCTTGCTTCCTGTAAGTGTAAAGCAAAGATTCAACGAGAACACAGACTTTTTCCTCTGTTTTAAGGGCTCCTTCAGCCATAGAGGCAGCTGCTTTCGGAGCAGCCGTATCTGCAACACGTGTCAACATGACATTGTTCTCTCAGTTTTCCTCTTTGTGTTTGCTTGATTATAACTATTTGTTTTTTTCCTGCACACCCCATTCCATATATGCAAAGTGAAGAGAAAAGGACAAGAGAAATGGAGAGGACACGTTAAATTCAGTGTGAAAAAGTCCCCATTGCTGTGTGTTAGCTGAACTGTCATGTCTGTTGCAGTTGGTTCTGTCGCCTGCACTCCAGCGGCATGACTTCCTCATCTTCATTCTTGTCCTCCAACATTAATTACTTTGCACTTTGTGACTGGCTCCAGCTGCCTCAAACCCCACAAGTTAATCATGTCATGAGGGAACTAGTAGGAGTTTAGAGACTTTATATCACATCGCTAATTATACAGTTAGTCTAAAGTTAGGTGGGCACAGGAGTTTCATGCAACCTGTTGCAGAAGAGACACAGATCTAAGCTGGGCAGACTCCTCCTCAGCAACTGCACATGGACAGTGTTAGACACCACATGGAAAAATCGACGTGGGTTGCAATTCTCTATCTGCGATCCCTGAACGTACTGAGCAACATATTGGTGAAGGAGAATGCTTGCTAAGCATGCAGGTGTGGAATAAAATAAAACATAAGATTTCAGGAAAGAAAATAGAAGGGGGGTGGGGCTCTGTAACCTATAGTCTTGAATTATTACATGCCAGTGTAGTAGATCAGGTGAGAGAGATGCTTCCCATGTCTCTCCAGAAATGGTAAAATACTGTATATGCAATGATTTTTCAGAAGGCCCTTCAACCCATAGGGGAAATATATACATACATATAGATATTTATATAGATATTATATACATATATATGATAATATATAATATTATTATATAGATATTATATACATATATATGATAATATATAATATTATTATATAGATATTATATACATATTATACATAATTATATGTACAATTATATATCATATCTACATATTATATATACTAGTATACAAGGGATTCATATCCATAATATACAAGGAACTCAAGTGATTACACAGTAAAAAAAAAACAACTAACCCAATTAAAAAATGGGCAAAGGAGGTGAATAGACATTTTTCAAAAAAAGACATACAAATGACCAACAGATACATGAAAAAATGCTCAACACCACTAGTCATCAGAGAAATGCAGATTAAAATCACATTGAGATATCACCTAACCCCAGTTAGACTGGCTATAATCAAAAAGACAGTGAGTAACAAATGCTGGTGAGGATGTGGAGAGAAGGGAACACTCCTACACTGTTGGTGGGACTGTAAATTAGTACAAAACACTATGACAAACAGTATGGAGTTTTCTCAAACAACTACAGATAGATCTTCTATACAGTTCAGCAAACCCTCTTCTGGGTATATGCCCAGAGGAATGGAAATCATCATGTTGAAGGGATACCTGCATTCCCATGTTCATCACAGCTCTGTTTAGAATAGCCATTTAGGAACCAACCTAAATGTCCATCAATGGATGATTGGATAAGGAAAATGTGGTATATATACACCATGGAATACTACTCTGCCATAAAAAAAAATGAAATTCTCCCATTTGCATCAACATGGATGAGCTTGGAGAAATTTATGTTGAGTGAAATCAGCAAAGTACAGAGGGATAAATACCACATGTGCTCACTCATATGTGGGAGCTAAGGGAGAAAGAAGGAAGGAAAGAAAGACCACAGTGGTGCATTGGACTTGCAGAGGGAGAGAACATACCTAGAGATAGAAAGTGGAGTGGGGAAAGGGAAATGAAGAGGGAGGTTGGGGATAATTGGGGGTATAATTGGGTGGGAGACAGAGGGTATAATCACAATTTGTGGTAATGGACATGCTGCCAGTATGGATCTGGCCATTATATTTTAGGCACGAGTGGTGACAATTTGCTTTGTACCCTATGAATATTCATAACTAATTATATATATGTAATATACATAAATTGTTAACATTTTCTATAAAAATAAATTTGCTTAAATCATAGAGTAGAATGTTAAATTCAAATTAATTTTTAGGATAAACTACAAGAG
>NW_007740895.1:5745-27845 GCF_000696425.1 Galeopterus variegatus | reverse complement strand
TTAGAGCTAGGAATGAGCCTCTAGAGTCACAAGAATGAGATTTCGCAGTCCTAGAGCAGGGTTGACAGTGTTAGACTGATGTGAGATGGGAACACTGAAGCCAGAGAAGTGAAGTGACATATCTGAGATCACTAACTAGTTAGCGGCGGAGCCAGGACCCTCATCTTCCAATTCTAATCAATCTTACGCTCTCCTTTCACAGCCTAAAGAACTAAAGTCCAGATTCTTAAGTGCAAGTGAGACGGTACACTCAGGACTGCTTATTTCTAGGGCAGGCCTTAGAGGCTCCAACGGGTTCTTCATGAACCACACCTTTGAAAACCCATTTAATGGTTGATTCAGTATTGTCAGGACTTGACTTAAGCCAAACAAAGGATCACTAAGTAAAGTGATGAGGGGAATAAACAAAAGGTAAGGGCTTCTCTGGCTTCTCCAAAGGAGCTGCCACCCTGCATCTGGGGCAGACTGGACTCAGAATTTCACAGCTGAAAGAACAAATAAAAACCATTTACAACAAAGAGAACGGTATTATTCCTTCATTAATGCTCAGGCCAGTTCAAATACTGGCTGAAGTAAAAAGAGATCTTTTCCAAGCCATCTATGCATAGATCATTCACGTGCTGTTAAGCAACGAGTTGTTAGGTAAAAAGGCGCTTTTCTCAGCTGTGTATTTACAAGTAATTGGCTGCTAATGTGGATATTTGGCCCTGTTCCTCGGGAAAGGGGCTCCCTATTAGAACAGTGGCACAGACTGGAAACAAAGGACAGAGGAGAAGTCACAGTCACCTCTCCCCTCTTCGTGAATGGGGGAGACTGGATAGAATGGGAGGGAGAGAGCAGTAGACAGAGCTGGCCCCTGACTGGCAGAACCAAAATTCAGCCCCAACCTTTGGGTCTTCCGGATGCAGAATGTGAACCTCTGAAACTCAGTCCCCTCTGCACAGCTCACATTGGAGGGTGTAGAGCTGGATAATGGCACCCCCCCAAAAATGTCCATATCCTGTAACTGTGGCCCTATTGAGAAAAGGGTCTTCACAGGTGTAATTAAGTTAAGGATCTCAAGAGCAGGTTATCCTGGGTTACGGAGGTGGGCCCTAAATCCAATGACAGGTATTTTTACAGGAGCGAGAAGAGAAGAAAAGGCCATGTAAAGACAGAGGCAGGGGTTGGAGGGATGAGGCTGCAAGCCAAGGAACCCTGGAGCCCCTGATGCTAGAAGAGGCAGGGAAGGGTTCTCTCCTCCAGAGCCTTTGGAGAGAGAGCAGCCCTGCCAATGCCTGCATTTTGGACTTCTGGCCTCCAGAACTGTGAGAGGATAAATTTCTGCCGTTTTAAGCCACCCAGTCTGTGGTGATTTGCTACAGCAGCCCCGGAAAACTAATACAGGGGGCTGCTGAGAAGGAAGCCCATGGGACATCTGTGAACCTCCTCAGATCACACCAGGAATGCCCGCTCCCTCTCAGTGTGGAGTCTCTGGGAGATACTCAGCAATGACTTATCTATCCACTCCGCAAACCTTCGTTGATCGAGATGTCTCTTTACCCTCCACTAGTTCATAGTTTAGCAGAGTAGGGTGGGTTTGGGAAAAACCAACCAGAGCACTGTGAGGCAAACCAAAGGGGACACAAAATGGATGGGTGACTGGAGTGGGGTGCTCAGTCTCCAAAGGTGTCTCCAAAAAAAGGAGCATGCACATTTGTCACCCAAGGTCCTACTAGGAATGGATTGTTTTTCTAGCCCAAGAATGCCAGAATCATGAGCAATGTGCCTACTGTGTATTTTCCCCTTCTCTTCCCTCCACTGCTGACTCTGGCCAGGAAGGAGGGGAGGAAAGTGGCAGGGAGGACAGTGAAGTGATCTCCATGGAGCAGGCAAGGCTCAGATTCTTTCAAAATTCTCTCTCACGTCTTAGGTTGGGCCCGCAGTGGTGTTGACATGGTGGCCAGATACCTGTCACTTCACACAGTGAAAGTAGGATTCTGTCCGACAACCCTGAGAACACAAGTGCCCACCAGAAACAAGAGCCTGCATGGGAAAGTCTTCCCTCCCAGCTCCGCCTGTCATGGTCCCCGATTAAATGTGAGGGCAACCAGAAAAAAAAAAAAATCCTCCAGAAAACCCACACTTCCCACTTGGTTTCCTCAGATTGCAAAATGAAAGGCCGGTTATAATCTGCTGAGAATAAACTGTTCAGAGAATTTACAGATTCTGAGCATGGAAGATCAATGTTCCAGCTGAAGAGAATGAGGATGTTTAATCCAACCGGAAAAGAAAGATCTACACTGCAGAGCAATTGGAATTCACTGAGCCTGTGCTTTTGTGGCAGGAAACCACCAAGTTTAACGTTAAAAATGTTCATTCAGAAATCCAAAGTCTTGGTTGTTGATGGCTTGGGTCCTTAAAAAATAATGGCGGGGGCCAGACCAGCTGGAGGGGAGACTGCAGAGCTGAGAGGAGAGATGTAGATAGCATGGGGGCAGACACCCTCGTGACATCCAGAGCCAAGTTCAAGTAGGGCCCAGGGTCAGCGACCCCAAATGAAATCACACAACTGGTCAGCAGCCTTTGACTAAAACCAATTCTGGGAAAGAGACAATCTCCCTGGAAATGTTTATAACATATGCTGGCTCCATCCTTTTCTGCTCTCCAAGGAGGACTGAATCCATTTTGCTCAACACAGCATTTTTAAGACAATGTGGGTTTTATGGTTTTTGCAAAACAGAGGGAGAAATGAATTGCAAAACCAAATATAACTAGAAATGCCTTTGTAATTTTAAAATAAAATAAATGAAAACAGTTCAGACCAAGGATTGCCCTCCAAGAGTAGAAACCCAAATACAATCACTTTCTGCTGAAATATAGAGGAAGGAGCAAAAAGTAAATCCAAAGGGACTGAGATCCAAAACTTAAACCCAATAAACTCAATGAGAGAAATTAAACACAAATTATTAAAATCTTACTAACCCTAGAGGCTTGGAGTGACACACACAAAGAAATCTATTGTTCTGTCAAATTTTCATGGGCAAGCAGCAAATTTGGATTTTAAGAGCTTCCCACTGCTTTGGGAATATAGGTACTTATGTTGTGATAAGCATTTGTATCTGAGCAATTTTGTCTCTAGTAGCAAAAGAAGCAAATGAACTGCAAATGCTTTGTAAATCCCCCACCAAGGCAAGTCTTAAAGCTGTCTCAGTTATCCTTCTACCAGGGCAGGTATACGTATAAAGTCTGGGTATTCTATGTTTATTCAAGTCCATGAGGAGAATAGCTGAGTAAGTAGAGAATAGCCACTTAAAAGAATAATATGCATCCCTTTAGAAAATAGTTATGAAGCCTGTATTGCCAAATGGAGACTGCTTATTATATAATGTTAAGCACAAAGCAAGATTAAAGAAACTTATGCGCTTTTACTAGTACCACATTAAGATCCACAGGAAAGAAGCCACACCAAAGTGTTATCAGGAGCTGTCTTTGAGTGGTAGGATTATGTGTAATTTTCTTTTTTTTTTAATTTTCCAAATTTAATAGTGTAATTTAATGAAGAAAAATGATAGAAAGGTAGATAGATAAAAGCTTTTAGAAGCTTCTGGAAAAAAAATATGATCCTAAATTATTATATTAGATGTCATCTTTCTAGTAACAATGCCAGGTGAGAAGTTGCAACAGAAGGAAAACAACAACTTGTTTCTTACCCTGAACTCTGCTCTGTTTGTGTCCTTGGAGAACAAGTTTGGGGGAAATTGAGAGTCTAGTTTTGGACACTTTGGGTCTGAGGTGCATGTGAGATATAGAAGTGGCAATGCCAATTAAATGTTGAGTGTATAAATCTTTGATGCAAAGGATTCTTTTAACTTTAAATATTATGATAAGGCAATTATCCAGGAAAAATAATATTTTCAATCTTCAGTTAATGGTTCTTTGACCACTTTTAATATACAGAATTATGATAAAATGAAAAAAAAAACTTAACCAGCCTTTCAGATCTCACTTTAAATGCATGTTGCGTTTATCTTTAAGTTTCCATACAGCTGAAATTCTATGATTCTAAAGTAAATGCAAGTAAATATACTGAAACAGGATTCCTGCTTGCAGGTGATAGAAACCAACAAGAGCTAATGTATGCAAGAAGAAAAGCTGTTGGGAAGGTATGGGAAAGCTCATAGAACTGAAGAAAAGGGTGAAACACCAGGCATCAAAGAGGAAAGAATCAGAGAACCATCAGGAGTCCAGGTAGCAAGATATAATGACAACATCTTCAGGGGGCAACTGTCAAAAAGAATCAACTCAGATAGCTCCCATCCTCATAGCAATTGGCAGTTTCCCAGGAGAGATCATTCTAACTGGCTTAGCTGGGTCAAGTGCTCATGTCTTGGCTAAGAGAGGGCAGGACCCTCCAACTGACGGTCCCATCAAGACCTTACATAAGGTAGGAAGGATGACACCTAACCAAAGAGAAGGAATGGATGTCAGTCAGGAAGATGACCAATATCGCCTTCACCTTCCCAACCCAGGAGCGCGTGTTTCATGCGCAATGTTTTCTATAGACTCGGTGCAGAAAGGAAACAAGAGCAATAGTTATACCTGAGTCCAGAGAGGCTTCTCTGGATTCCAGCCCTGTGGATGACCGCTGAGCTATGGATCACCGTGCCTGAGAAAGACTTTGAATGTACACACTGCATACAAAATCCATGGTTCAGAGCTTTGGAGAATCAAACAAGAAATTAATAACAAAGACAGTGACTCTGCAGTTATGTTTATGAGCAATGAATTCAAAACTAAACGAGCCAAATAGTGAGGAATAAAATAACTCTTTTGAGTTAAATGCCTTGAACAGTGAAATTAACAACAGAAAAAGTCCATTGTACCATGAGGCTGTTTTATTGACTTGTTTTCTGATTCCACTTTTGAACACAATGAAAGTTGTGTGTTTTTTAAATAAAACAAAATTTTTTTTTCCTCTTCCAATACTGCATAGAAACCTCCAGGGCAAAGCAAAATAAAAACTTATTATTTCAGATTCTACTCATTCCAGAATTATAATAATTTGTCTTGGGCTGCATTGAAGACTGCCTTTGTACTCTCTTTGAGTAGTGGTTTTACTAAACAAATCAATAATACAAACAAGATTGCTGGAGTCATGGTGAAGCTGCTCCAGGGAGGGTTCAGAGCACAGCTTACATGCAAACACGGCTGCTCCTTATAGAAGCGTCTTATTCCTAGTTAAAGCAGACTTGGCAGGGCTCGTTAGCAGCTAGTTCAAATTTCTACAGACCCTCTTTATTTCTTTTAAAACCCTTCTATAACTCAAATCTTCCACTTATTCCAATGTGTGTTTACTCTGTTAGTCTAATTAAATGTTTGATCGTGCTGTTTAGGTGCAAAAAGGTAGAGAGCAAAAAACCTGTTTGCCAACCTGCCATAAAAAAGTTGTGACATTGTTTCTATCTCAACAAGAGGCAACAATAAACCGTGTGTACAAAGCCAGCAAACACATCTAAATGGGCACATGTCTTGAATGGAATATCAAGTAATATAATACTGTTACAAATATCAGAATCTATTTTGTAATGTACTTTAACCTGTAATCTCATTTGAGCATCACAGAACATACATGAGACACAGGGCAAAGACAGGAGTACTCTGCAGAGAGTCCACGCTCCCTTGCCTTGCCCAGCCACCCTTACAGGACGTGGACTATCAGCAGAAACAAGGGGTGGCACCTCCAAGTCAAGGCAGATAACAGGAAGTGTTTCTTCCATCTCCCCCTTTTTTCCTGTCAGGGTGACTTTGGAAGCTCCTTGGGTGAGATGGCCAGAAGAAAACAAAGAGAGCTTAGATCTCTCAGCCAGCAGATGGAAGTGAGACTCTGAAGATCACCAGCATGAGATGCTCAGGAATTAAATAAATCCATTTTGCTTAAGGTAAAAAACAAGGCTTTGTGAGTGAACCACAAAGAGTTAGAGTTGTACTGGTTACTGTGGCACAGCCAGCTTGTTCTGACACACCACCTATTACTGTTTCCATCTGACAGGCAAGAAAATCGAGATGAAGATGACGCAAGTATGCGACATGCTGAAAATCATAATGACAGTAAGTGGCAGAGCTCAGAACATATCCCAAACCTTCTGATTCAAGCGCTCTTTTCCCTAAGACCCAAATGTTAAGATGTTGCCTGAATGCATAAATTAATGACCTGCTGGTATTTAATGACAATCTGCACAATTAATAAGCAATGCCAGAAAGGACACTTCCATTCCTAATGTGTTTGTTGAATCTAGGGCCTCTTTACCTCCTTCACTTGTAGGTATTGGAGACTAGAGAGATCTACACACCAGTGAAGCCTAGAACACACTGTGACCCTCTGCTGCATTTCGTTCTTTTTTTGTAAAGACCTTCATAAAATCAAAAGAGTATTGTTAGGGGTGAGTGGTGAGAACAGACTAGGGAACAAAAAAAAAAGTAAATATAAGTCCAATTTTTCATTCTGCCAAATTCAAACAAACATCATTTTAATGACCTGGCAGCCCCCACAACGTCAGCAGCCACCAGTTAAATAAAAAGCCTATTCACTTAGGAAAAGGAATGTCAACACAGGCATTTAACATAAGTCAGGTTTCCACAGCAGAGTGACCCTGTATAGGGTGAAAGGCACATGTGGGCTGGGATTCATTAAACAGTAAATGCAAAAAACATATAGAAATCCCTTCCCTCCATCCTGTACCCAACTCATACATCTACTCAGGGGCAAATCTTCATGCAAATGTGGGGAACTTAGTTGGGATTTTCAAAGGTTTCCATAATTCATCAGTCTGGGAGGTAATGTCTCCGTCAGTGTTCACAGGTAATAAAAAGTACTGACTACCAACTTTTCTTGGTAAGAAATACACATTGGCATAGACTATCCGGAACAATCCAGCGTATACCTCATAAAAACACAAGGTCCTAAAAGAGCATATAGGACTATATCTTTATGAACTGGGAGTAGGCAAAGATTATTTAGAGAGGAAGTAGAAAGCAATAAATATCAAAGAAAAAAATAACTACTAAACAAAGTCAAATTTTTACATTTTTCCTTGTCAATACACACTGTTCAGAAAATAAATGTAAATTAAAACTACAATGAAATACTCTTACAAGAATGGCCAAAAGGAAAAAGACTGGCAACACCAGATATTGGCAAGGATATCGCGCTCTCAGAACTCTCATACGTTGCGGGTGGGCGTGTAAAATGTTACACCCACTTTTGTTATATAAATAGACACCTACCCTATGGCCCAGAAGCCTCCCTGGTATTTATCCAAGAAAAATGAAAACGTGTTCACAAAAAGACTTGTTCATAGCGGCTCTATTCATGTAGCTACAAACTGGACCACCCAAGTGTCAATTAACAGTTAAATGGGTAAATAAATTATAGGTTCATACAATGGAATACTAGACAAGCAATAAAAATGTTCAAACCATAGAGACACGAAACAGTATATATGTTGAGTGTTGAGAACATTAGGTTGAATACAGCCAGACACAAAATAGTACATTCCAAATGATTCCATTTATATGGAGTTTTTAACAAGGAAAAATTCATATATATGGTGATAGAATTGAATGGGTGATTACTTCTGGAATGGGGAGGGGGAAGAGGGACAGAGATACTTCCTGGAATGATGGAAATATTCTATATCTTGCTAGGGGTTTGGGTTACACAGGTATACGCACTTGTCAAAGTGGATAGAATGAATATTTAAAATCTGTGCATTTCATTATATGTAAATTATCCTTCAGTTTTTAAAAAGCATTGGAAAAAAAAGTATCTTTTCTGTATTAGGCGAAGACTTAGGACAGACCTTTAAGAGAGCTCTAAAAACATTAGAGGACAAAATCCCACCAGAAATCAAAGGCCTCATCTAGACCAGGGGAGGTGACAGGGTGTTTCTCGTCAACTAATTTGCAGTCTTGGACCAAGGCAGGATATAATGATGACATTAGCCAACCCACAAATCACAGCGAATGTACTTCTTTGATGGTATGAGTTAGACTAAGGCATGTGTCAGACTCCTGTGCTGCCCCTCTTCCAATCTTCTCGGTGGACCTCTTACTCCAGGCACCCCTTCAATGACAGTTCAGTGCAGGCTCTGACCGGCTTCACTCAGGGGCAGCCTGACAGCGCCTAAGCATGCCCCTACCTTACACCTCTCACTCTCTGCCCCAGAGCTTCTCTGACACCCTGCTGTGGGACCCGGCACATGCGTGTGCATCCAGGAAGTGCAGGTGAGTTACAGCCCTTGGGGCCACCTTGTCCAGCAGCAGACGGGAGCTGGTGGGCCTGCATGTCCCTCTGCATTGCTCTTGCAGACATTTCAGAGGTGCACTTCCTAAGGCTCCTCAGAAGGGCCCCTGGGATGGAGCATCATTCTCTTACACAGTGATCAACCCAGTAAGACATTACTGGCTTGCCCTTTTTTTACTCCCTCCATCCCTCACTCCTGCTCCCTAGGACCACTTTTCAGATGAGCCATCTGCATACAAATCTTTGTCTCAGGCTCTGCTTTCAGGGGAACTAAGGCTAAGACAGTTTTGTGAATATACATGTACAGAAATACACATCTACATACATGAATGCTTCCCTGGGTGCCAAAGCCTCGTATAACACAGACCCCTATTCAACTGACCGCTTGCCTGGAAGCCATCCCTCATATAAACTAGGAGAGACTGATGGCTACAATACACACTTTGATAGGAAACATAACAAGAATCGTTATCCAACACTCACTCTAGAACCATTCCTTTTCTACATAAATAACAGATCCATCCCTGGGAAGAATTCAATCACAGGAATGTCGGGTCACTGGGTTTAGACCACTGATTCTGCTGCCAGTGAGTAATAACTAAGTGATGGATGGGATAACATCACTTCTAGGGGGGCACCTATCAAAAAAAAAAAAACCTTAAAACTTGTAATTTTTAACTTTTGAATGACTATTTTTCTTATACACCATGAATTATGATGAAGTATTAAACCAATATGGAAAGAACTCTAACACATGGCAAGCACCAGCACTGTTTCTGCTCACATCGCTTGTTGGGTTTCATGATCCGGCCGATCTTCAACCACCCCAAGAGAATACTCTTGACAGAAAGAGGAGAGTTTGGGCTTCAGGACTCACGTATCCTTTCTCCATTCACCTATTATGTATATGGTGCAGACCACACAGCTTCAAGCAAGCAATTCTGCCCTTTGTATTTGTTCCTCTGGGACAGTAACTCACTGTTTTGTTTTTTTTTTTTTTTGCTTTTGAAAGAAACTAGTTACTGAAAGACATAGTGTAAATACGATAAAACCTCTTCAGTGGGGATAGTTCATTAAAATCAAATGGCTTGTTACAACAGGTTTTCAGCTGAATTGCTTAATGTACATTTTATAAAACTTTACAAGGCATCTGCCAAAATTTAGCTAGAGTGTCAGATTGGTGTGTTGGTTTTCCTCTGTGGGGAAGATTCAAGAAAATGGTAATGGGATGTGAAGACAATTACGTAGAAGCATGTTGATGAAGACTGGAAAAATAAATGAGGAGCTATTAAATCTGCTGGAATCAGAGCCAGCCTCTAACTCTGTGAAGAGACAAACAGGCTCTGGCTCTGTTAAGGCATGTGGAGATCAAGGCCAAGAGGAACTGGTCAGCTTCTGTCATCATTGTGGCCACCACTATCAGGTTGCTCAGTTCTCACCCCAGACACCAACAGCATCAGAAGCACAGAGAATCCAACAGCAATGCAATTTATATTTGAAATTCTGATGTGTATGGAGGAGGATGGAATGCATCCTGACTTTGATTGTGTTTTCTCTAGTTTACAGACAACCTAAAAGAAACTTTGGGTTTCGTTACAGTCAAAGAGGATACAAATCTCTGCTGGGAGGGAAACCTGCCATGAAGTGCACAAATAATCATTTGTGACTTCAGCTGCTCAAAATTAAATAGCGAGAAACGTTTGTGCCTATGACATCGGAGGCCATCCGCTGTCTGACCCCCACTACCTCTCCAGCCACCTTCGCCAAATAGACACACACACGTGCCGATCTCTCGCAGTGCCCTGCTGTTCCCTGCGCTCACCAGGTGGTTTCAAGGCTCCACGCTTTGGTTCATCTTTCCCGTCCATCCTGAAATTTCCCTTTCTGTCTCCCTGTCTCCTCATCTTTCATGACACAGCTCATGGGTCAGCTTCTTTAGGAAATTTCCCACCCATGCTTTTCCATTTTGCACTAGACTTGTTCCTCTCCTCTCTGGTATTCCCACTGTGCCGTGTAAATCCTCCCGCCAATGTCCCATAACACTACAAGGCAAATTCCCTGGAAGGGCAGAAGCCACCGTTGACTCATCTCTTTACCTTCACTGCTTAGCACAGCACTGAGCACATGATATGATTTACGACTCAAGGAACGAATATTATACAAGGCAATTTAATTTCTTGAGAAAGTGTGAAAACATTAGAGGACTGATATCTTGAAAAACATTTGGAAGGATTCAGGGCTACCTTCCCCTAGAGACTCCAGAATACTGTGCACAACGCACTGGGAAAGCCATAGAGAAAGTGCATTCAGCAGCATCACAAAGGCTTCCCCACCCAGCAAGTCAATGTTGATGCAGGCTTAATCCACAGCTGCCCCCTAAGTCACTTCTCATTTCCTGATTAAAATGCACACTGGATTTTAAGAGGAAAAGTGTGGTTGGACAGATAAGGGAAAATCTTTTGGATGGCACACAATGAAGGCTCTTAAAGTTTGTACTCCTCTAACTTGTGACAATATTCTTCCTGGAAGAATCTTTGAGAGAGTACTGCATTTTGATCCTAACTATGACCTCTCTTGGAATCTGAAGGGCAGCACTGGAAACCACAAAGTTCCTAATAACTTCTGGACCCACAGACCCCTTCATAATATTTCCATTTCTTCCTGTCTTCTTCTTAACCAGATAATAATTGCACAATACAGCTCTTTCAAAAAGTGTAAATTTACCTTGGGGAAAATTCGGAGGTAAAATATGGAAGGAACCCACACAGAGAAAAGAATATAATTTAGAAATACTTTTCCTCCTACGAGGGGAACAACTAGTTATTTTGTCGCATGAAAAACAATGGTTTCTTGCAACTCATCAGAGAAGTAAATCTGAACACGCCAGACCTCTTCATCACCCCCGTGGCCCGACAAACTCCTAAAGGCAATGGGAATGAGGTCCTGAGCAGGCCCAGGACCGAAGCTGTAGCTCCACAGGGGACAGAAGGCTAAATCAGCCGGAAAAAGGTAAAGCTGCACAGTCGGGCGAGCGCACATGCAGACGAGCGTGCATAATCGCAACTCCCCAGACAGCTGCGGTGACCACGAAACTGTCACCTCACATCGAGCTTGTAACTGAGAAACCACAATTATCCTTTTGAGCACATTTACGAGGAAACACAGGGAGCCCAAGGCGTTATGGGTGAGACTATTTGGAACAGGTGGATGGAGCCAGGAGCGGGGATTGTCATATGTGGTTCCCTGCAGAGATGGGGAAGGGAAGCCAGAAGGCCACTTACTATAAAAGGGACAGAGCAGAGAAGAAGCAGGGATGGAAAAGGAGATGAAAAAAATAATGATAATGGAGGGAGGCTAAGGACAGTTGCTGACATCTTTAAAAGTGTCATCAGCTTCTAAGCTCCAACATGGACATAAATCTGAGGCCAGAGGTAGCTCTGAAGTAATGAAAAAGCCTCGTTTCTTTTCCTTCCTTTTCTGTATTCCTTGCACAGGAAGAGTTACCCCGAACTAAACCTGACTCTCCCCTTCCTTTCCAATTTCTAAGCCGCAGGCAGCGGCACATGTCATTTTATCTGTAGCTCAATCCAATATCTAACTACAACCTCAGAATATGATATGGATTCCTGACACTTGCTGACATGTTTTGGATCATTAAGATAATAAATCATTTACATTCTGCGAATTCTTTTAAAACTTTTCCAAAGAAATAATTCATGAGTGCTGCCTGCCCCAAGTTTTGGAAGCACAGAAGGCTGCTGTTTCTAATTGTCCCTAGCAATTCCCAAGTTTCAATTTGGAAAGATAATCAAACAGTAAAATTCTTTACTACTTTCCCCATTACATAACTTGCTTATTTGTTTTCACTTAAAAACACTGGTAAGTGAAAATCGCCACAGGTTTCACCTTGATCCTAAATACATTTTTTTGGCAATTTTGAAGTGGGAGGATTAATAACCCAGGGCACCAGTTTATCTTACATAACCTGAGGACTTAAAATTTAAAGCATTCTTGAGACCTGGCAAAAGATTTAGGTGCCAATCCTAAAATGAAGTCAGACATTAAATATCTACTAATGTCAGACATTAAAAAAAACTCAAGTGACAAGAGGAGAGTTCAGTTCTGAGTGTGTCATATGGAATTAGTCGACACATAGGAACAGGAGAAATTTCTATTGACAAGGCAAGGGCCACATATTGAGGCAGAATAACAAGGTACAAAGGTAGAGGGAGAGATCACAGAATCAAGAAAATGCTGTGGCACCAACCCCAGGATCCTACAGCCAGAATGCCATGCGTATGACATCGAGTCTCTTTGTTATCTAAGTTTTCCTACTTAGCTCTACTTTATAGTAGAGATCAGCAGGCAAATAAGACTTATCATATAGGGATTGCGTTGTTCTACCCCAGGAAACCAGAAATGTCCATAGTCACATTTAAAACAACAAAATCATCTTTCGTAAGATGTTTTCTCCTTTAAACAGGACAAGGGAATTGAAGTCTTAATTCCAGCATGGAATTTTGGCCCCCTTCCCTTCTGGCCTCAACTAACAAGGCCCTTTGTGCCTTTTCTCTAATATCAGTGGTTCTCAAAGTGTGTTCCCTGGACCAGCAGCATCAGCAGCACCCGGCAACTTGTTAGAAATGCACGTTCTCAGGACACACCTTACCCACGCCTAACTGAATCAGAAACTCTGGGGATGGGGTGCCCAGTGCAAGTTTCCGTACATTACACCAGTGACTCTGATACTTGCTACAGCAGGAGGACTGTGGCTCCTCGTTAACCAACTCCCTTCTTTGGAATTTCACTGTCCCCTCTTTCTAGGCTAATTCTCACTGTAGTGAGGCGGAGAGAGACGGCTCCACGCTGTGCTCTTAGGTAAATGCCCACAACTGGGTTTCCCCTCTTGGTCTGTTTACTGGTCTGCTTTATTCTTCTCATTTATGTGATGGGCACATGTTGAACTTAGAACAATATTTCTCTACAAACAGTGTGAGCATCTTGTGCTAACTTTTAAAAAAATTTTTTAGCCATTTCAGGTAACAATCCTCCACGTGGCCTGTAACACCCAGAACTCTGGTGAATGTTACGATTGTTTTACAGACAGGAAGTGACTGCAGCATTAACACTATCCAGAAGTGAGTGGTGATAAACTCTGGCTCTGCTACAAAAAGGAAAAACCAGGCTCAGAGACGCAGAAACTTGAAGAATACATTCTGCAGTTGAGAGGAAAAACTCTCACAAACTCAAAACAAAACCAGTTCAAATAAACCTCAGTCCTTGCCATCTATAAACAGAGTAAGTTCAAGGGAGAATCTTTTGGCCCCAACAGGAACCGTGGAATGAGATAACATGTTTTCTCCTGTATTTTAATGTGTGGACTGCATTGGCGCCCCATTATAAAGGCATTTCAAATATCCATTAATGATTTAATTGACTGGGTCCCATTCTTCCCCGACTACCATATTGGTTTTATCTGTGCAGAGCTCCCTGCTATTATCTTAAGTCTCTGGCAGCTTAATGAAGGCTATATGTCAGCAAACACTATTTTTTTTTTAAATTGGAGGATAAACTTACAAGGAGTAAACGCTCCATTAGATGTTGAGAGGCGACTCATGTCCTAACTTGACTGGGATGTCTGACACAGCTGCTTTAAGAAGTCCACGTGGCTCTGAGCGAAGGAGCTGTTAAATCATGTTCACGTAGGACGTTCCTCCTCTGGCTTCACATACAATCCCGTTAATGAATTTACCTTCATCGAGTCCCAGGTACTGGTCAGAATACCCAACATGACTGTCTTTTGTGCTTAATATTTTCAAATCTGTATCATATAGAATTCCTTTGGGAAGTCAGTGTTTTGTTTCTCTTGAAAAGGAACTAGCACTTCCAGTCTGTTGTGATATATCTGAACTGCTAGACCTGGCTACATTTTCCAGGAGCAGTAATTGGAATCCTCTCTAACCCAACCAAACTCCTTTTAACGAGTTCAGGGGAATCAGTGTGTTTGTGTTGGCTTGCTGGGCCTTCGAGGCACACAGATCTAGCCAGAGCAGACACCGATCAGCAGCAGGGAAGGCATTCTTGTCCCCCACATATCCACCCTGCAAGCTTCATGGCCATGAGCAATGCCAGGGAGTTCGAGTGACCGCTTGCTTTGGAAAACAAAAGCCAACAACCCAAGAATCAGTGTCCCAAAGAAAAGGCCTCAGTGTTGTAATGGATGTAACAAATATTTAAATAAGGATAACATAAAAATGTGTGTGTTCATTTTGATTTATTTCCAATCACTTGGCTTTCACTCCACTGAGAGGTGCACAAATTTAAACTTGATTTCTGCTGACCCGTTGAGCCATACCACCTCTATTTCCCTCCTTCCATGTGCCTTTCCATCATATTTCACAGTCCCTTCCAAAAAGACCACAAAGTATAGCACCGGAGATAGTCTCAGTCTGTCAAGTGACTACATATTATGTGGTTTTATAAAACAGGGAGCCTGAGCCAAGCTTCTGTACAATGCCAAGAAAAAGTCAAGGCTCTAGACAGACTAGTTCAGGCCACAGTGAATGGCCAGGCCAGTTCAGTTCCAACCATCAGAGTAGCCTCTTCCCCTTCCAAAGCATGAGTCCTGCAGGGATGGAGAAGAAGAGAACCTCCTTGAATTCAGAATTGCAATGCATCTCAGCTGGAGGGGTCCCTAGAGATCCCCTACTTTAGCCTCAGGAAGCAGAGGCTGGGCCACATAAAGTAGATTGCCCAAGATCCCAGCAAGCCAATACAGCACGTCAACGAGGGAGGAAGGGCGCAGGCCTGGGGGTGATGTCCTGTACTCCCCGCCCGCGTGTCATCAACTCAATCCTAAGTGAGCCTCAAACCACCAGAGGCACTGTTCTGACACTTCCTGGGAAATAATCCCAGTGCCTCCCTTCCTGGGTAGAGTGAAGTACGTGGGGTGGGAGGGGTCGTGCCAGGTGGGAGGTCTGCACCACAGAGCAGTGTCTGTGCCCACCTCCATCTCCATGTCCACTCGCTCTGTCTCACAGAGCCAACAGGGATGAGCATTTCTCTCTCGACATTCCACCATGTGAGGTTTCCGTGGCATTCCAGCACCACTTCAAGATCATTAGCTGCATCCTTGTCAACACACACCCTGGTCCCTCAGTGAGGACAGAAAAAGTGACAGCCTTTAACTACAGCTCTTCCTTCAGCTCAAGTAGTTACCTTTTGCTGAGCATGTATGATGCACCAGGAACGACAGAGGTGCATTTTATTTCCTCATTTGGTCTTTGTAATATCTCTATTGGATAAGCCTTAAAATTGCTGTATAAGGTACGTATTATGGTATTTGCACTATATCACTATTTTTTGTTTGTTTTTTAAATTTCATCCAGAATGTAAATTCCACAAAAGAGGTGACCTTGCCTCTCTTGTTGACGATTCTACTCCCAGCACCTAAAACACGTAGTAGATATGTAATAAGTGTTTGCTAAATGAGTGAAGGAATCCTCATCTCATAGGTGAGGAAACTGAGTGTTAGGAAGGCAAACTAATTTATTCAAAGCCATCCAACTAATGAAAGGAAAAAGTGCCTTTACACAGGTATATTTTTACAGAATATAATTAGAAACAAAGATGTGCTCATGATAAAGGGAACTGAAAACTGTCACGATTCCCAATTATTCTACGCAAGACCCATACAGCACAGGTGTGCTTAATAAAGGTCCTGACCTCTCTGACCCCTGAACTTGCCATAGTGAGAAATAAGAAAATTTAATACTTTTAATAGATGGAGTATTCCACCTTAATGATATGTTTCTACTACTCAGGAGACTGGTAATTTGCTGAGAAACAGCATCTACCTTTACTAACCTTACTTGAATGACAAAGGCTAAGTCAACACCACACCTACAGGAAGAATGCTGGGTTCTCTAGATGAAGTATGTGCTATGACAAACGCCATGTGTGCCCACAATGACAAAATGGGTTGTTATTAGGAAATCTGCTAAATACCTAGAATTACAACCTTCCACGGTAGCGTCATTATTAGAAATGTTGATATAACAGAAATTGATTAGAGTAAGAAATAAAGACTGCTTGGGGAACTATTAATAGGCTTTAGGTTCATGAACATTTATTGAACAAAGGATATTTTCCAGATGTTCAGCATCTTCACAGAACAAAATAATAACTGGAGCTGAAGTCTGTGGCATGGAGGATGTGGGATCACTATAAAATCGAAACGCTCTCATGAAAGGGCCAAATGGAGGTGGAAAAATATTATGTCCAAGTGTTTTCTGAACATAGGACCAATACACCAGGATAACTGTAACCTAAGCTTAAAGCAGAAGTGAGAAGAGCTCTCATATCAAAAGCCCCATAATTATTTATTTTTTACTTTAGGAAGGGATAAAGGCCACCTCAGAAGAGAAAGATGCAGACTTCAATTAATAGGCTTTGTACCAGGTAACAATAAAATGTAAAGAATCTAACAGAGTCTTAATGAAAAAATAAATCTTCAGAAGTTATTATCCGGGAAACCTGGACATTGTCTGAGGACCTGGTTGCCTGTGACAACCTACATTTGCCTGGCGGGATTGCCAGGGGGTCAGATATCCGCCCATAAAGTTGCTAATATACATCATGCAGCTTGATGGGAGGGAAAGCATCAATCAAAGTTAGAAAGTCTGCGTAGACACCGTGGAGGTGGGGGTGGGGTGACTGCTCTAAAGCCTTGATTCTGAAAACAGGTCTCCATGGAATTTTTCTATGGGCTACAATGGGAGGTGAGTAAAACCAGGTGCTAGAAACAGGTGATGAGCACTGGGTGAACCTCTCTAAATTAAGGATATAGACCACTTGTTTCCTCCAAATTGCAGCAACTGGAAATTTATGTCTTTCAAATGGTTACTTCAAAGTTTAAAAAACCCCCATGTTAAGTTATCCATGTTTGGTGGCAAACAAGAAGTTTTTTTTAAATATGCACAAAAATGTATAAACATAGTCATTTTGCCTTGCTTTCTGGATTTCAAAGGCAGATGGTTGACTTTATCTTTTGCCTGGGTTCATGGCCTAATCTCATCATTAGTCCAGGCAAGTCTGCTCTCTTACTTTATTTTACTTATGCATTGCCTTCCTTTTTTCCAATCCACCAATTTCATTCCCCTCCCCACATAAGCAATGGTTCTAATGCATTTAATATTTATCCTCAAATCTGTAGGTTTGTCTATAAAATGTTTTGTGTGTATATGTATATTTTAATTACATAAATGGCTTTAGGCTAAGGACCACATTTTTTTCCCCTTTTTTAATTCAGTGCTATGTTTTAGAGATCTGTCCCTGTTGCTATAGATACATCAATTTTGTAGTCTCTGTCTAGTGTGGAGTATTTCACAATGTCCATCCACTACATTTTACTGAACTATTTTTCCAGTGGACATGCAGGTTGACTTCATTTCCCTGGGACACAAACAGTAAGCAGCAAACATTTGCATCCATGTCTTCCTCTGGATACATACCAAAAATTTATTCTGCAATTACCCACAGGTGATATTCTGTGTCCCTGGGTAGACACATACATCATTTTAGTAAGCCCTGTCCCAATTTTCTCCTGACCAGTTCCCATTCCCTCCAATAGGACACAGGGGTTCCTATTATCCATATACTGCCAACCCATGCATATGAATTGGATTTTTTTACCAATTAAAATGAGTAGAAAATATTCTCCCATTATTATCTTAATTTGCATTTCTTTGAATATTACCAACTTTTAGCATCGCTTTATATATGTTAGCCATTCATGTTTCCCTTCTCTGAATTGTTTATATCCTTTGTCCATAATTTTCTGGAGTTTTCTCTTTTTCTCACTTACTGGCAGAGTTTCTTGCATTTTAGATACTAGTCTATCATTGGTCTTGGACCTTGCAAATGTATTTTTCTAATCTCTCATTGGTCTATGAACTCTATGTTGTTTTTTAGGGAAAAAAACTCTCTAAGTCTTGTGTAATCAGAATCACCATTTATTCACCTACTCATTTGTTTTATTGAGGTTATGTTAAAGAAGTCCTTGCTTTTTCCTTTCCTCTAGGTCCTATATTATTTTCTATCATCATCTTAGTTTAACTTTTTTACATTTAGGTTTGCCATCCATCCAGGGTCCACTTTGTATATCGTGTAAAGTAGGGCTCTAGCTTTGTTTTTCTCTGTATAGTGACCCACTGACCTTAATTTTGTCACATTCCTAAAAGAAATAAATCTACTGAAATTTTCTTTTGGATCACACTGAAATTGTACATTAGTTTGGAGAAAATTGATGTCTTTGTAATGTTAAAGCATTCGTTCATAAGCATGAAGTATTTCTCTGTTTATTCATATTTGCTTAAAATGTTATACATATATATTATGTATATTCTTTGTTAATTTCTGGATAATTTTATAATTTTTGTTGCTATTATGAAGGCATCTTGTTTTCTATTTTATTTTCTGCTTGGTTACTAGTGGTATGCAGGGATGCAATTTATTTTTCAGAGTTAATCTGTGTCTTGAAAATTTCCTGAGCCCCCTTATTCTAATCTTTTTCTGTTGATTTGGATAGATTTCTATTTAGATCATATCATCAGCAAACGACTATTTAATGCCCTCCCTTTCAGTCCTTAGACAAACATTGTTTTGTTTCGTGTATATCTCATAGAGTTGTCCAGAACCTTTGATACTATGTTAAGCAGCAGCAGCACATGTCTGCAATCTTAAGGGAGATGAGTCCAAACTCTTAAGTATGTTGTGTGCTGTATTTGGGGGGCATGAATCTTCACCACATTAAAGAAGTTCCCTTCTAGACATAGTTTGCTAACAGATTTTATCATAATGGATATCAAACTTTATAAAGATGCTTTTTGTGTATGTCTATTGAGATGACAAAAGAGATTGTTCTCCTTTGGATTAATGTAGTAATAGATTTACTGAGGTTGAACCATCTTTTCTTTTCTAGGCTAAACCTTCCATGATCATCTATTACTTATACCTTTTTATATTTGTTTAGCTAATATTTTGTGTTTTTTACATCTATGTTCAAAAGTCAAATGGGCCTTTTGTACTGTCCTTGACAGAATTTGGAATAAAAAATGTGTCTCATAAAATGATTTCATACTTTCATCATTTTTTAATTTCCCAGAGTTTTCTATTTCTGAAAATTTTGGTAGAAATTACTTATGAAACTACTGGATCTGGGGCTTTTGTAGGAGAAAAGAGCTTGATTACCATTTTAATTTCATTATTGCTTATTGTTCTATTCAGTTTTCCCAGTTTCTCTTTCACCATTTAGCATTTATATTTTTCTAGAAATGTAGTTTTCATGGAAAACTTTTTGTGAAAGTTATCATTTCATGTAGTTTTCAAATCTATTGATGAATAATTTTTCATAATATTCTTTCAAAATATTTTTATCATGGGCCGGCCCAGTGGCGCACTGCGATAGTGCGCCGCTTGGGAAGTGTGGCGGCGCTCCCGCCGAGGGTTTGGATTCCACATACAGACCAGTTCCCGCTCACTGGCTGAGCGAGGCGCGGGTGCGGCGCCGAGGGTTGCGATCCCGTTGCCGGTCCTGGTCCGGTACGGGGGCGACACTGAGGGTTGCGATCTGTTGCCGTACACGGAAAAAGACAAAATATATATATATATATTTTTATCATCCGTGTCTATTTTATTTCCCTCTTTTTCATTCTGTAGTTTTGTTACTTGCTTATTTCCTCTTTATCCTGTTCAGTCCTGCCAGAAAGAAGTGCCTCTTTTACCGGCATTTTCATAGTATCAGATTTTGGTTTTGTTAAATTTCTCTATTATTTTTAGTATACCTTAAATTTCTTATCATAAATTCATTATATCTCTTCTTCTTGTTCCTTTGGGTTTGTTACTTTTCCAACTTCTCTGTTTGAATCCTTAAATAATTTGTTTTCAGCCTTTCTTGTTTTCAAATAAATATGTCTAAAGCTATACCTTCTAGATAATTGCTATTTTAGTTGTCTTACAAATTTTGATAGGGTTTTTTTAAAATTTCTGTTTTAAGTATTTCATAACTTTTCTTATGATTCTCTTTTTAACCTGAGTTTTTTAGATTCCAGATATATGAACTATTTGTTAGCTTTATTTTAACATTGATTTCTCATTTTATTGAATTTTTATCAGAGAACATATTCTGCATTAAATAGGATTCTTTGGAATACAGAAACTTCTTTGGTGGCTTAGTAAATGGTAAATTTTTTGTGAATAATCAATTCTTTTGAAAAAGTACCTTTACTGTTTGTCAGATATAAAATTCCATACATATCTATTAGTTTCTCAGCTATTGTATTATTCAGATCTTTTATATCTTTGCTCACCTTTGGTGTCCTGAACCCATCAGTTTGAGAGACCTGTTTTAAAATTTCTGTCCACAGTTGTTGACTTATCTATTTCTTCCCACAGTTGTATCAATTATCATTTTGTATCTTTTTAAGGCAATATTATCAGGTGCATTTATGTTCATTATGATTATATATTACTCTATTGTTACATTTTAAATATGTCACATTCCTCTTTGCACCATAATGGTTTTGTTTTTAATTCTATTTAATCAGATATGAATATTGCTATTTCAGCTTTCTTTTTGTTCACATTTGCTTAGGATAGATGAATTTATATGTATTGTAATTACGGTTACACTAGAATTTATTTCTGCCATCTTATTTTACTTTTTTCCCATTTCTTATACTTTTTTTCGTTTGTTTGTTGTTTCGTTTTATTCTGTTTTTCTTCTCCTTTCCTGCCTTCCATTGGATAGATCAAATTCTTTCCCTGTTCAAAACTTATACATTGTATTTTTGTTTTCTGGCAGTTGCTCCTAATTTATTAAGATCCACAATTATGTTTTCTCCCATTCTTTTCTTAAACTTATCAATACTTACATCTTGCACTGAACAAAAGTTCCCTTGTGTGTCCTCAACTGCCTCTGTTCTCACTTTCTTTCACTCACCCATTGTCACTAGGCTCATTATGTCTCAAAGTTTAGTTCTGGGTTTTTATGCATGTCAACAATGGTAGTTCCAGAGCCACACATTGGTCTCTCCTCTGGAGGTGGATGACTTCAAAGATGCTTCTTTGGTCTCTTCTTTACTTAAATGAACTTGAAAGTGTGTACACTAGAGAGTGGGCTGCTTTCTCCTGGTAAAGTGCAGTGTAGTTGTTGACTCACAGGCAATTAATGAAAATAAACTTTACCACATGAATGAACATCAAATCATCACAAACAACACATTAGCCTTGGAAACTTCGTGGATTAGAAGGGAATGTTTTACCATTCCCAGGAGACAAGCAATCCCACCCACTTCATTGCTTGAAAATAGCCAAGGATGCTGCTTGCCCCAAGTTTCAAGCCACACTTTCTGAACAGCAGAGCACCTATAAAGGATTCTAAGTTGAAAGTATACACATTAAGCAAATATACATAAGCCAAGACATGCCCACAGTATAGAATTTTACAATTGTATACTGCAGTACAGACATACCTCAGTGGTAGTTATATGTGTGTTTCTACACAAACACACATACATATATATACTCATACACACACACTCAGATACATGCACATGCATACATACTCTAAGCAATACTTCAGGCTTAGAATACAATAATTAAACCAAACTGTCCTAGATTCATCATTTTATCATAAATTTAATATTACCACTAACACTGGGATTCAACAGCAAACAAAAGCTATCTTGCTCAAGGAGAATTAATATCTAAAATACATAAATGACCCTTTTTCCGACGCTCCCATTCACAAACCTTA